>NW_011890087.1:18843-20043 GCF_000151845.1 Pteropus vampyrus
CCAGACAGAGGGGTCGACCACGTTTCACTGTACCGCGCGGTGTTTTTCAGGACTGCCCGCTCAGCCCTGGGCCTACCCCGGACACCAGAGGCCAGTGCTCGCCCCGAAAGCTGCGGGGGCCCATGTCAGCAACTTTTTAAGTTTTTTTTTTTTTAATTATGGTAAAAGATGCATATAATATTTATCGTCTTAACCATTCTTAAGTGTACAGTTCGGTAGGGCTACGTGCACTCACGCTGTTATGAAACAGCTCTCCAGAACTTTCCATCTTGCAAATCTGAGGCTCCGTACCGGCTAGACTCTGAGCATCCCCCACCCCCCGCCCCGCTGCCCATGGCCGTCGAGCAGGGGCCAGGAGGGACCGAGAAAGTGTCGCTTGGAAGGCCTTGCTGGCGATTGTGGCACAGCCCGTGAGGAGCGCCTCTGGCCCCAGCCCCCCTTCTGAGCTGAGCCGACCTCCAGGGGTGTCCAAATAAGCCACACCAATGAGGAGCTCAGGCAGGGGTCCCGGCAGACGTGGGTCCCGGCAGATGCAGGGGTCCTGGCAGACGTGGGTCCCAGCAGATGCAGGGGTCCTGGCAGACGTGGGTCCCGGCTCTGCCCGGGTGGGCAGGAGCCCTGGGCAGGCTGAGCCTCTCCACAGGCTGGACGTGGGGACCTGTGATGGCACTGAATAGCACTGGCTCAGTGGCTTTTACTCTTGGTCGCACGTTAGAGCTGTCTGGAAAACCGTTTAAAACGCTGAGGCCTGGGCCCCGCCTGGATTAAATGGGCCAGAACCGCAGGCGAGGCACAGCCGTGAGCGTTGCTCGAAGCCCCCAGGTGGAGTTTACGGTAAAGCGGAGTTGAGAACCCCTGCTGGGCATTATGGGAACAAGAAAAATGTGCCATCAAAGCAGAGGGGCCAGGCACTGCCCAGAAGCGGGGTGCTCTGCTCCCCGGTTTTCTCTGGGTGGTTCTCGAGACCCTCGGGTCAACACCTGTAATTCCGAATTTCATTCTAAAATGGTAGGAAGCGGCCGATCTTGCACGGGGACTGCAGAAGTTTTGTGACACCCAAGGCTGAGAGCGAGGTGGCGGCAGAGCAGGCCGGGAAGAGAGGACAAGGCGAGACACGGTCCCGGAACGGTCCCTTCGAACGCCCTTAACCTCGAAGTCCAGCTTCGTCTGCTCGTTTGTGCGCATCACGTTCTTCCAAGT
>NW_011890087.1:21998-23315 GCF_000151845.1 Pteropus vampyrus
TAGTCACCTCTGCAGAGTCTCTTCGGCCACGTCCGGGAGCAAATTCACGGCTTTCGGGGATCGGGAGATGGCACGGTGCTGATGGGGGGGGCCCCCATGAAGACCCCTCAGTCTCAGATCCACCTCGTCTATTTTCATGCACGGATTGTTTCAGATGAAACGTTTTCCAAAGGTTCCACCACATAAACAAATTCAGATGCTTAGGATTTGACTGGACTGCATCCATTTAAAATTAAACGTGTTATGGTTTTTACACCAGGAGCAAAAAATCGAGTTAATCACGTCCTTCGGCTAATTGGCGCTTGGTCGCCGCCGGCTCCTTCAGGCCCGTCTGTTGTTTCCTTTGCTCCCGTATTCATCTTCCGTCCCCATGTGCCGTCCTCCGGAAGAGACGGCCGATCTGACGTGCGCCCGTCTGTTTACATGAGAATCTCGAGACGTGCACTGTTCCTGCGTGCGCACGTGTGCGTGTGCACGTGTGTTCTAAATGATCAGAGGCTGCCGCGGACCTTAACCCCTTTCTTGACGTTTTCACACAGAATTGTATTTTTGTTTGTCTTTGTTGTTGTCTGTGTAGCTGATACTCCAACTACAAAACACTCCCTGTCACGCCCCGCCCCCCACAGCCCGGGGAAGAACGACCAGCTGTTGCTATTATATTTTTATTACTGAAAATGAGATCTTTTTCCTATTAGAGGTTCAAATTGGTTCTGTTTATCCTGGGTATAAGCACTCGTTTTTGTATATTTATTTTATATCCAGCAACCTCACTGATTTCATTCATTTGTCCTGATGATTTTGAGCTTTTGGAAAACATCTGCCTCATTTATAAGTAATTACGTTTCTTGCATTCTGCCCCAGTTACTGAGGCCGCCAAGACAAAGCGCCGCGAAACCTCCTCCGCCGAGAGGCGACCCCAAACCACGCAGCAGCTGGGCCGAGGGCGGCCGAGAGCCCACACAGCGTGGGCGCCATGCCGCGTCGTGCACTGTGCTGGGCGTCGGGCTAAAAGGACAGGGCGGGACCCCACGTCCTCGGCCGACAAGGTCCCTGCCCGCCCTCGCTCCCCTCTGCCTTTTCCGCCTGCTCTTCCGTCGATGCGGTGTCCCCGCTCCCTCCCCGTCACTCAGAGTCCCGCGCCCCGCCGTCTCGAGGGCTCCCTCGCCCCTCCTTCCTGCCCCCCCAGCGTGGTTTTCTGTGCAGACTTTCTGATCGCTTTCCGGTCCTCCGACACGTTTGCTCGCCTGTCGTGTGGCTCCAGGACTGGAACAGGAGGGCAAAGGACACCTGCGCCGCCTCGACGGACGGGCCCGTCTC
>NW_011890087.1:26005-26336 GCF_000151845.1 Pteropus vampyrus
CCTGGAAACCGCGGGACACGTGCGATGGGAGTTGTCCCCACGTGCACGCCGCGTGGGGACCCGGAGCTCCGGATGGGACGGGGAATTCGGGAGCAGGGCGAACACCTCGCCTTTGCCCTTGGGGACTGGCCCCGGTCACAGCGGAAGTGACAGCCCGCGGGTCGTGGTGCTGTGGCCCCAGCAAAGTCCTTCCGTGAGGCTTCGCACAGACTCTCCCTCGGCCTGGGACGCGTCCCCACGTCCCCACGTCCCCACGGGCACTGACCACCCGATGTGTCCCCACAGCCGCCCTGCCGACGGCACTGACCACCTCGACCCCTGCGTCCTCACC
>NW_011890088.1:0-1692 GCF_000151845.1 Pteropus vampyrus
TTCCAGGTGGCCCAGAGCATCCCGGGTCCAGCACAGGCTGGCGGAGGGCTTTGCGGCACTGAGGAGCTTGGGCGTCACCCAGAATGTGATGAGGCGTTTGCAGAGTGTTTCAAATTGGGGAGTGACATGTATGATTGATGATTCAGCCCAGTCATTGCAGCAATGGGGAAGGCGGAGTTGCTTGGGTGCCACTTGGGGGTCCTGGCAAGAGCTGGTGGAGGACCGAGCTCAGGAGTGGGGAAGAGGGGGAGCAGAGCTGGAACACGTGGACCGGGCACGCTCGTTTGCCCAGTAAGAAAACTGAGCTGGGCTGTGCCGAGCCGTTAAGTCGGGAGCCTTGTCCTGGGAAATAACTAGGCTTTTGATCACAATCTTAAGCTGAATGCTTTCCTTCTGCAAGCAAGGGAAAGTCACCCACTGCCAAAACAGCAGTCACTTTTGTCCTTGAACAGGAGACCTCCCAGAGTACTTACTGCTATTTTTATTTATCCACCAGTCTACTACCCAGTGGCCCCAAACTCTCGAGATTTATGTTCTCATTACTCCTCACCACATTCCTCTAAAGTACACATTAGGTTCATAAACACAATTTCAGGGCTCTGCAAGAAAATGAAGATGCACTGTAATAGAAAATTAGCTTCCCTGCTGGCCCGCCGGGTCCACATTCATTTCCTTCAGGGGCAGAGTTCCTGGTGGGGGGCAGAAGGCCACCTCGGGTTAGGGGTGTTAGCAACTAATCACCCAGCGGGAGCCACCGTCTGGGACTCGCCATTTAATGATCTGGTGGTGGCCCAGCGTGCAGGATGACCTGTGACCCTCTGGGCTTTATTTACCAACAAAAGATATCCCACGCAGCAGCCTTTCGGCATTGAGGTAAATACGAAGGCCACCAGGCACGGTTGCGCTGCCTCGAGAAACAGATGGTTTGCGCCCCAGCCGGCCGTGCCAGCACCTCCCACTCTTCCTGTCCAAATCAAGGGAGTGATGTAGCTTGTGCACCAGCAGCTTCAACCATACAGGTCGTTGTAGTCTGTTCTGCAAATGGTCAGTTCCCAGCGGTTTGACTTTGGGCAAGTTATCGAGCCTCTCTGAGCCTCGGCGAGACTTCGTCGGGTTGTTGTGAGGCTTAAATGAGATACAAGAACAGCTGTAAGCTGCTTAGCGCAGGTGCTAGTTGTGTGACCCTGGACTTCGCTGTGATAATGTCCTCTAGTGATTCGCCACCGGGAGTGATTTTGCCCCTATGGGAACATTTAGCAATGCCTGAAGGTATTTTTGGTTGTCACAACTGTAGGGCTGCCACTGGCATCTAGAGGGTGGAGGCCAGAGATGATGCTATATCACCTACTGTGCACAGGAACAGCCCCACAACAAAGATTTATCTGGCCCCAAATGTCATTTGGGCTGAGGTCGAGAAGCTCCGATGAACGAAAACACTCAGTGCAATGCCCGGCTAAGTATGCTTCAGTAGAGGGTAACTGTCAAACGATGGGCGCCCTGTGCCGGGGACAGTGAAGTTTCGAGAGCCAGAGCTCAAAGACAGATGTCCTCGGGGTGGTGGTGATAAAAGCTCTGGAGCCCAGAAGAGTCCCCTAATTCAGCCTGGGTGGCAGGAGGGGCAAGGCGAGTCAGGGACTGCTTGTTGGAGAAGAGGACACCGAGCTGAGTCGTGAACTTGCCGTGAATCCTTTT
>NW_011890088.1:2937-3278 GCF_000151845.1 Pteropus vampyrus
GTGATAAAAGCTCTGGAGCCCAGAAGAGTCCCCTAATTCAGCCTGGGTGGCAGGAGGGGCAAGGCGAGTCAGGGACTGCTCGTTGGAGAAGAGGGCACCGAGCTGAGTCGTGAACTTGCCGTGAATCCTTTTCTCTGTCCCATTTGGCCTGGTTGACGTCAGAGCTGAAGCACCAGCCCTGGGGACAGGGGTGTAGAGACAAGGCGGCCTGCTCGTGCGACTCCTGGACCCCTGTGGGTGTCGGTGACACGGGCCTGTGGGAGTGAGGAGAGGAGCCGGGTGGTGGGGTGGTGGCAGCCGTGGCGCTCCAGGACAGGAACTGTCACCTCTGCTCCTGTCTG
>NW_011890088.1:3328-3716 GCF_000151845.1 Pteropus vampyrus
GAAGTTTCGAGAGCCAGAGCTCAAAGACAGATGTCCTCGGGGTGGTGGTGATAAAAGCTCTGGAGCCCAGAAGAGTCCCCTAATTCAGCCTGGGTGGCAGGAGGGGCAAGGCGAGTCAGGGACTGCTTGTTGGAGAAGAGGACACCGAGCTGAGTCGTGAACTTGCCGTGAATCCTTTTCTCTGTCCCATTTGCCCTGGTTGACATCAGAGCTGAAGCACTGGCCCTGGGGACAGGGGTGTAGAGACAAGGCGGCCTGCTTGTGCGACTCCTGGACCCCTGTGGGTGTCGGTCACACGGGCCTGTGGGAGTGAGGAGAGGAGCCGGGTGGTGGGGTGGTGGCAGCCGTGGCGCTCCAGGACAGGAACTGTCACCTCTGCTCCTGTCTG
>NW_011890088.1:4611-6108 GCF_000151845.1 Pteropus vampyrus
TGGGGCAGGGATATGATAAACGCTTCCAGTTCACTGGGGGAACCAGTTGGGGAGGGTAGCAGGAATGGAGTGGATTGTCTTGGGAAATGTGTGGGTTTTTGTCAGACAGATTGATGAAGCAAAAGCATCGCAGGCAGAGGGCCTGGCATGGAAGAGGCCACATGGAGTGGGGCACTTGGGTCGGGGAGGGAGAATTCGGGGGTTTTTTGGAGATGTGGCCCTGGCTGCCAGGGGGAGTGTGAGAGAGGATGGGTGTGGGGAGAGGCGTCATGTGTTCTGTGCTTCGTCAAGGACTGTGAACTCGATCTTCAAACCTGGGGCCTTTCAGATTCGGGTGTGTGGTGACCCTAATACTCCACTGGGGTGCCTCAGATCCACTCTGGGTAGAGAGGAACAGGGGGGCCTAACCCCCTCCTTTAACTACAGCTGCTCAGCCTTCATCTCTTACATGTGTCAAATCTACACTTAGGATTTGGTTTGCAAAAGGGGATTGGTAGCTAAAAAGGATGCTTGAAAACTAAGAGTGCAAGTGGGGAGAGAGACTTGAAGATTTCTAAGTTAAGTGTGGTTATTAACCATCTGGGATTTCGCTATCAGATCTGGCTCTGGGCCTTAGTTTATTTGTGAGATCAGAATAACAGTAGTCCCTGCCTCTTGGAGTTTTTATGAGCATTAAATGTGGTACACAGTAAGGCGCTTCGCACCCGAGCCTGTCACACTGCGGGCTCAGTCGAAGGTCGTTGTTCCCGTTATCATAGTTACCATTCGTTCTCACATGTCTTCTGTTTTTCCTACTTCTCCAGTACTTCACCGCACTCAAAACATTAATGTTAGTGGCCGTTGCTCGTCCTTCCAGCCCAGGATCCCAGGGCGGTAAATGGAGATCCCCTCCTCATTCCTCTTTCACAGCCGACACGGCGGAGGTCGGAGGAAAGCCGGTGCAACACAGTGGCCAGAAAGCCCCGGCTCCCGAGGTCAGACAGACCGGATAGAATCTCCGCTCTGCAACCAGCTAGCGGTGTGAGTTCGAGCAAGTCACGTGACCCCTCTGAGCCTTAGTTTCCCAGTGTTCGGGGTGATTAAGTAAAACGCGTGGAAAGCAGTACAGTAAAAAACAGTGACCACATTGTAAGTGCTCAGTAGAGTAGCCACAGATGCGTTCAACTTACCCAGTTCCATCTCTTCCAGCCAAGCGCATCAGTCAGCTGTTGTCACAGTAATCTGGTGTAACAAACAATCCCCAAACTCAGCGGCTTAAAACAATTTATTGTTGCTCACACATCTGTGGATTGTTTGGGAGTCGGCTGACCTAGGCCGGGCTTGGCTCCAAGCTGCAGGTGGTCCACTCTTCGCATGTCTCTCATCCTTCCTGGGCCAGCAGACTACCTGGGATGTGCCCTCCTGGTGAAGGCCGAGTGCAGGGACCACCCCTGTCATTCAGTGGATCCCAAGCCTCTGCCCGATTTACATTTGCTAACTTTCTGTTGGTCAAAGCAA
>NW_011890088.1:7308-9041 GCF_000151845.1 Pteropus vampyrus
GAGGCATTATGAAGGAACCCAGAGACCCTGAATGAATGCACAAGAGGAAGAAAAATCTGGTCTTGACCTGCCCACCAAATCACTTGCTTCAGTGACTGCCTGAGAATTCATGGCCGTTTGATTAAGGATCAGTTCTAATTGGAGAGTCATATTTATTGTTCTCATTTTCTTTATTGTTGTTGGAATGTCACCACTTATCCTCTGTCTAGAGTGAGGAAGGAAGTGTTTGTACTCCTGGCGTTGGCTCCAAGGTCGTCCCAGCCCACAGTCGCCAGAATCACTGCTAACGGTACCAGAAGAAGCTTTGCATTGTTGTGTGAATAAGTTTAAGGGGCCCCTGAACCCAGAAGGAGGAATACTCTGGCACCAAGGAGGAGATATTCCTTGGGGTGCTTTACCAATCTCCTGCTGCTGCTCTGAGAATTGCCCCCTCCCCCCACACGCACACTGCTCAGATGCACAGAGGCAGACGCTTGCCGTAGCTCACTGGCCAGAGAGGACACCCACCCAGGGAAAACTGTCCAGATTCTGGCCTTGTCACGACCTCTCTTGGTCTGAATTCTTTTGATTGCAAGTGGCAAAACCCCATCTTAAACAAAACAGAATTTATTGCCTTATGTTACTAAAGAGTTCAGATATGGCTTGATCTAGGGGCCCAGCCACCCTCCCTCTCTGTCTCCCTGTGTGTCTGTCAGTCCTGCTTTCCTCTCTAATGGCTTTATTCTCTGGTAGGTTCCCCTCCTGTGGTGTCACCAGCAGCTCTGAGCTGACATCCTCACGGGCCAAGTGTAACTACGAAAATCCTCACCTACTTCCCAGTCCCACAAGCTGCTGCCAGACGGAGGGGGTATGGGTGCCAGGCGGAGGAGAAGCCCCAGACCCCACCGCGGAGCCTCTCTCCCAGAGTGTTGGGGACCAGGCAGGCATTGGCTGGGCCGATCTGAGCATATGTGGGGCTGGGGTTGAGGGGTGCTGCGTTTGGACCGTGAGTTCAAGATGTAGAGAAGGCGAGTCTGCAGAGAGCAGAATCGAGCGGGCGCATGGACACGAGCGGAGCGTGGGCATGCGGCTGGCTAACGGCCCTGGTTCTGGATGGCTTTCTGGCTCCTGGTCCCGCCCCTCGGGGGGCCCAGCAGCATGGCCAGCCCTTGGCTCACTGAGATACCTTTGTATTCTTCCAGTGAGTCTCCAGTTCCTGAAGCCATACTGAACTGGGTTTTTTTCCCTGGCAATCAGAGTCCATGACTACAAAGAGAGAGACCAGGGACAGCATTAGACTGGCTCCCAGGGGAGAGCACCTGGCTCCCACTAGGGATTGCCACGTGCAGAGCAGAGGCCTGGTGAGATGGAGCAGACACTGGTGGGGATCGAATGCTACACGTTGAGAGAAGCTACCAGTCCCTAGAGAACCATTAGCAGAGGCAGGAGGAAGAGGGTCACTCTTAATCGCATTAGAAAGTGACATGCTAATGGCCATCCTCGCTGAATTACTGTCTCCCTAGCCTAGTCGTTTACACAAGAGCTGCTGGAATGATCACTCAGCTCGTGTCCTGTCAGCCAAATGCAGCCCGAGGTTCCAGTGTGTCTGAAACTCCTCATTCAGAAGAGGAAGACCTAAACCATCTTTTGGAGAAAGCGATTTCCTTGGTATCTTCCTGGCTGAGTGCACAAATTCTTCTATAACTATTTTATTCTGACTAATTTCCTATTCTCAAGAACATTTGATCTGGAAC
>NW_011890088.1:9091-9690 GCF_000151845.1 Pteropus vampyrus
AGCAGAGGCAGGAGGAAGAGGGTCACTCTTAATCGCATTAGAAAGTGACATGCTAATGGCCATCCTCGCTGAATTACTGTCTCCCTAGCCTAGTCATTTACACAAGAGCTGCTGGAACGATCACTCAGCTCGTGTCCTGTCAGCCAAATGCAGCCTGAGGTTCCAGTGTGTCTGAAACTCCTCATTCAGAAGAGGAAGACCTAAACCATGTTTTGGAGAAAGCAATTTCCTTGGTATCTTCCTGGCTGAGTGCACAAATTCTTCTATAACTATTTTATTCTGACTAATTTCCTATTCTCAAGAACATTTGATCTGGAACATCTCGATGTAATCAAGGAGGGTAGAAAACACCTTCTCACCGAGGCCAGCTCCCCGCATCCTTTAAGGCTTTGCTCAGATATCACCTCCTCCAGGAAGCCTCCCTTGGTTCCACCTTGCATTCCATGCTGCTTCTCCTTGTCTCTGGGCCTGTGCTTTCCTCCGTCATAATTTATTCCACTATAATGTTTTCTGTTTGTCTGTCTGCCTCAATAATGCATGGGCTGCTTTAGAATCAGGCACATAGTTTTTCCTAATAATAGCTAACTTTTGTTAAATAT
>NW_011890088.1:12072-12407 GCF_000151845.1 Pteropus vampyrus
TCAGAGGCGTTGAGATCGGTGTCAGACGTCCAGAGGTCGTAGAGCCTGGGTGACCTGCAGTGACCAAGCGCGTGCACCGTGACTCTGCCTGAAACGAGGACTCCGCTTCAGCGATCGCAGCGGCCCCGTCCAGGGACAGCAGACTGCGCCGGGTCCGGCCCACTGCTAAAGCGCTCGCTCTGTGCCTTATTCTTTTAAAGCCGTGGGGGGTTGTGCTGGCCACTCTTAGTAAATAACGCGCTTCTGACTTGACTCGCCTGCCTCATTTCCATAACCCAGTGCACTGAAAAGTCATTTTTCTCCGGCTAAGTTATTCATCTCATTCCCAGCATTTG
>NW_011890089.1:0-654 GCF_000151845.1 Pteropus vampyrus
CAATGACCTGGACCCCGAGCACAGAGGCTCCACCCAGAGGTAGTGACCACGAGCCGCCGGCCCGCGCCGCAGAGGGACACAGTTTCCGCACCATGGGGGGACACAGGTGCCCGCGCCGCGGAGGGACACAGGTGCCCGCGCCGCGGAGGGACACGGGAGCGCGCCATGAACTCGAGCCACCGGCCAGCTCCCGGTTGGGAACCTCGGAAACGTGGGGTCATCGGCAGTGGGTCCCACGGAACGCAGTCTATTCGTTTTCAAGGCTGGACACGGTTGGGGAGCGGGCGCCCTGTGATCACGGACAGAGGTGGCCAACGGCAGGGCGACCCCCCCACTTCTTGTAGGGAAGAGAAGTCTTTATTGATGGTTTTGTATTCATCCACGGATCCTATGTACATAAACAGACGTCTGCCAGGCCCCAGACCACCCACCAAATTCACGCGAGAGGACCACACCCCTCGGCCAGGTCCTGGAAAGGGTCCTGGCGCCCCAGACCCGGCTCTGAATAAAAACTCTTCTGTGCTCCCCTCTGGGGTCACGTTGGGGCCACGAGTCCCTTCGCGGATTTGCTCTGACAGACGGACACGCGCACGTGGTTCTGGAGTGGCAGAAATGACCAGCTGTCCTGGCAGCGCCCGGACTTCCTTGGGTGGC
>NW_011890089.1:4028-4966 GCF_000151845.1 Pteropus vampyrus
ACAGGGTGGGGAGAGCTCCTGGCCGCGTGGCTCTGCAGGGACAGTGAGGAGGGGACCTCACGGCCAGCTGCTGGGGGACGGGGGGCCTGTGGTGCACACCAGCGCCTCAGCCCAGGTCAGGGGCGGCCCAGCGATTGCCAGGGGGCTCCAGTTAGCCAGCTCCACCCGAGGTCCCTGTGGGTCCCAGGATGGGAGGTCCCCGCTGTCCTGGGGAGGGCTCCAGGAGGACTGCACTGGGGACACTGCCCGTGTCTGGTCCTCGAGCACCCTCTAGAGGACAGCCTGGGAAAAGCGAACTCGCCTCCCCAGGGCAGAGAAGACCCTGGTCGACTCCTAGCTCCTCAGGGTCGGTGGCCCAGGTGTCAGCAGCAGAGGGGACCTAAAGATGCCCCGCTGCCTGGCAGACGGGTCCTCAGCCAGACAGCCCATCGGCGAGCCCCTGACAGCTGCCCAGCTCCCCCCAGGCCGGCCTGTCCTTCCTGTGTCCGGGGCGGGGGCCTGAGTGCCACGCTCCACCGCCCCGCCGGAACCTGCCCCAGTGCCCGGCACTCCAAAACACCTCCCGAACAAATGGGGTGTTTGCGATGAGCGTGACAAGTTCTGGACACCAATGAATATTTACAGACACTCCTCAACAGAGGAAAAAGTTTGGGATTAATCTGGAAGGTGGTGGCAGCCACTGAAGCTTCTAGAAGCTTCTAGAAGCACCACCGCGGATGCTGTGAGACCTTTGCATGGCTTCTACCCTGGAGCCCTCTGCCCCGTGCCAGCGTTATGTTGTGAATTCCCACCGTGAGCGCATTTTGCCCGTGGAGGACGTTCCTGGCCCTTGGCGGGTTGCCTGGCAGGCTCTCTCGTGGAGCTCTCTGCCTGCGTTTCAGACCCCACGTCGCTGAGATGACCTGGTCAGCATCCGCTTCCCCACCAGACCCAGTGCC
>NW_011890089.1:6141-6558 GCF_000151845.1 Pteropus vampyrus
GGCAGGCTCTCTCGTGGAGCTCTCTGCCTGCGTTTCAGACCCCACGTCGCTGAGATGACCTGGTCAGCATCCGCTTCCCCACCAGACCCAGTGCCTGGGCGCTCGCTGGACACAGCCGGGGAGCGGCTCTGCTCGGGCAGCTCCCTGCTGACCTCTGCTCGTCTCTGGCGCTGAACTTGCCGCGTTCCCCCGAGGCGCCCGCCCACCCAGGCCCTGAACCCGGCACAGGCTGGCCAGTCCTCGCCTGGTCATCCTCTCTTGCCGTGGTGCTGTGGCCCTTCTGAGCGGTCCCCTGCTGGAGTTGGGGACCCCTTCTGCTCCACGTGCTGCGGTGACCCCCATAGCCCCCCCCCAGTGACCTGCTCCTCCTGGTAGCCATGCCTTCGAGAGCCCCACGCCGCACCGATGGGTCTGTGG
>NW_011890089.1:6608-6937 GCF_000151845.1 Pteropus vampyrus
GGCAGGCTCTCTCGTGGAGCTCTCTGCCTGCGTTTCAGACCCCACGTCGCTGAGATGACCTGGTCAGCATCCGCTTCCCCACCAGACCCAGTGCCCGGGCGCTCGCTGGGCACGGCTGGGGAGCGGCTCTGCTCGGGCAGCTCCCTGCTGACCTCTGCTCGTCTCTGGCGCTGAATTTGCCGCGTTCCCCCGAGGCGCCCGCCCACCCAGGCCCTGAACCCGGCACAGGCCGGCCAGTCCTCGCCTGGTCATCCTCTCTTGCCGTGGTGCTGTGGCCCTTCTGAGCGGTCCCCTGCTGGAGTTGGGGACCCCTTCTGCTCCGCGTGCTG
>NW_011890089.1:7003-7319 GCF_000151845.1 Pteropus vampyrus
CCACCTACACCAACACGCCAGGCCTGAGGGCCCTTCTTGGAAAGGAGACATTCCAGCCCCAGCTGAGCCTTCGGATGACGCAGCCCCAACCAACACCCTGGGAGACCCTGAGCTGGAACCACCCAGGTAAGCCACACCCCAGTTCCAGACTCTCTGCGAGACAGTGTTTGCTGTTGGTTTAAGCCGCTGAGTTCAGAGTGGTTAGTTATACAGCACAGACAGCAAAACACTGTGCCGAACTCACGTTAGCTGCACAGATGCCCCATCTAGTCACAGCTGCTCAGAGCTCGCTGCTCAGCGGAGGATCACTCTGGCT
>NW_011890089.1:8481-10166 GCF_000151845.1 Pteropus vampyrus
TTTGCTGGCGAGGGCCGCCGGAGCTGATGATGTAACTGCTGGCGTCCAGGGGTGCCCCAAGCACAGACTGAAGTCCCCCCGCCCCGTTTTTTTTTGCCTGCTGCAAGACTTCACACAGGCCTCCGGGGGGCACCTTCCGACCTGGGTTCGAATCCTGCCTCACTCCACGTGGGACAAGCGGTGAGATTCTGGGTGAGTTGGTTACCTCCGTGTCCCCACACACGGGAATAAACATTAGGACCTAATTCATGGGATTGTCCTGAAAAGTAACTGAGTTAGCACGAGAAGGAGTCTTAGAACACTGCTGCCTGCGTTTGCTGCTGGCGCTGTCACTATGACCGGTTTAAGGACATTTTTGGCTAAAGACCAGAGAAGCCTTCCTTTTCACCGCTGGGCCCCAACTTAATTAATCAGTTATTTTTAGAAGCGAGTCAAGTAAACGTTTCAGAACTCTCAGAAACCAAAATTCATTAGAAAGGCTTTCTAACTAACCAACATTCTCCATTTTCTATTCAATTAAATAAGTGGACACCTAGGGCTGTTCGCTCCACCAACCGTTTCTAAAGTTTCATTCTGTCATGCTTCAAAAGCTCCTCTCCTCCCCTCCCCGCCCTCCCCCTGCAATGCGGGGCCCTGTTCTGCAGCTGCTGCAGCCCCCGCCCCCCCAGGCTTGGCTCGCAGGCAGCTCCCAGACCTTCACCTGCTCACTCAATCTCCTGCCATCCAGGGGGGTCCACGAGAAGAGCCTGCTGTGCACATTCCCCTGCTTCCACCCCGCCCCCACCTGCCCCCACCCCCTCGCCAGCCAGCTCGCTGCAGGTGAGCGAGGCTGGGCCATTTCTCCTCGGGGAAGACTGTCCCCTGTGTCTGAGTGTCAGCCTGCAACCTGAGCTCTCTGACGGACTCGAGGAAAGTGGTGAGGGTGCAGATCGTGGGTGGCACCGGGCTGAGCCACTGAGTCTGTGGCAACGGGTTACACAGCAATAGAAAACATCACAGAAATCGATGTGAATCATGGGTCATCTTTGTTACACAAGAAACACACTGTCCTTATGAAAACTAAAACTCTACAGCTGGTTCTCTCCCAGAGGTCACCACTGTTGTTAATTTAGGGAGACTTCTTCCGGATCTCTTTTTAAGAGAAGCAGAAGCCTGCTTTGCACCCCGACTTTGCCAGGTACGTGCTGTGAACCCCAAAGCATCGAGGGAGGTCGTGCACGTGAGGACTTGGAGCAGCGCAGGCACACGACGCTCGATCGAAAGTGCTCCTGTAACTGCCGAGACCCAGCTCGCGCCCGGATCCAGCTGGGAGCTGTGCCGTGACGTCGTGTGTAGCGGCCTGATGCAGAGCTCAGCTGCCTGCTCTGGGGGCTTTGTTGTCCTCTGTGCTGGCTTCTGTCATTGCTGAGTTCCATGCTGCTGGGCTTGAAAGCAGCTGGCAGGTGATCCAGAAGCCTCCCAGGCCCAAGGCCCCAGGTACAAAGGACCAGCCCCCCGGGCATCGTCGGAGGCTGAAGAAGCCGAAGGACCACGTGGCGGGTGCCCGCACACCGCCTCCAGCAGAGCGGACATCTCATCATCATCTAATGTGTCCATGCCTTTACACAAGTGACAGGATCCCACGGGGCGGGGGCAGCAGGTTACAAAGCGCATCATGGGTTCGGGGACCAAATTCCCATCCCAAG
>NW_011890089.1:12901-13491 GCF_000151845.1 Pteropus vampyrus
CCCCGCTCGTCGGACCACCCAGCGCGCCGCTCCCTCCTCCCTCCTCCCGCAGCCGGTCGGAGGGTCACCGAGAGCCCCGCTCCGCTCCCCTCCGCACTTAACCAGTGGCTGGGGCCTCCCCCGCACCGGGATTGGATGCCAGCGACTGGGTGGGGGCGGGCGGGGGGACCCCAGCAGCCCAGGTTCCCAGCTGGGGCAGAGAGCTCCCCGCAGTGCAGACGCTGCTGGTCCGCTCCCGCGAGGACCTCCGCACACACCGGCAGACTTGCGAGCCGGCGGGCGGCGTGGAGGAGGCGACAGCTGCGGTGGTGGCCCCTCGCGCCGCGATGTTCGACAGCTCGCAGTATCCCTACAACTGCTTCAATTACGACGCCGACGACTACCCAGCAGGCAGCTCCGACGA
The DNA here is from genome assembly GCF_000151845.1 of Pteropus vampyrus. Lineage (NCBI taxonomy): Eukaryota > Metazoa > Chordata > Mammalia > Chiroptera > Pteropodidae > Pteropus > Pteropus vampyrus. Next base: position 13,305 of record NW_011890089.1, read on the forward strand.
GGAAAAGCGGCTCACGCGGCCTGCGTACAGGTGACCTCGGGGGCCGGCGAGGCTGCGGGACAGCGCCCTCCCTCCGCAGGCGGCTCGGATGGCCGGGACCTGCCTGGGACGAGGGAGGCTTTCTTCTCTCGCGCGGGGCTCAGAGAGGGGACACTTAGCTCCACACAGGTAGTTGGAGAAGGGGCTC
>NW_011890090.1:0-1073 GCF_000151845.1 Pteropus vampyrus
GCCTTGGTGGACAGACCACGCGGAGCAGGGGCCAGCAGCGCCTGCCCGTCTGACGGCCGTGGGGGTCGGGAAGTCCCAGACGCTGTGGAGCTGTCATGCAGAGGGCCGCGGTGCTGCAGACGGACCAGAGGGGTTCCAGGGTGCCTGTCCCGGGGCAAGAGTGACCAGGACTCTGGCTGTACCCTGGTCGGCGTGGGTGCTGGAGGGGCAGGCGGGCCGCCTGGGCTGGTCCCGGGGCTGACAGGGTCCCCCACCCGCCCCCAGGCCTCTCTGGGCTGAGCCGAGGGAGCAGGTCCCCTCGCCCACACTGAGCGTCCTCCTTCTGGGACAGCGGAGACCATGTCTGACACGGAAGAGGTGGCCGAGGAGTACGAGGAGTGAGTGTCCATGCGCCAGCCCCTGCCACCTGTCCCTGGGGCCGCTGGGAGCATGAGGGGGCGTGGCTCTGCCTGCTTAAGGACCCAGGGAGTGATCAGCCCCCGACGATCCCACCCCTGGGCCTCTGGGCTACAGACCCCGGGCTGACCACAGGCTCGGGGCCTCTGCGGTGAAGGGGTCCACTCCCAGGGTCGGCCAGGGGCCTGCATGGCCAGGGGACTGGTCATAGGCAGAAGGGCCGAGGAGCTGGCTCTCCTGAACACAGCCCCGAGAGGTTCAGTGACTGCCCTGAAGCCACAGAGCTGACCGTGCCTCAGAAACCCCGACACGGAACCTAGTGATGTCACTGCACGTTGGATCCCTGCTCCCCCTGACAGTGTCCCGCCCACTGCCCTGTGCTGGACAGACCCTGGGAGGGTGGCCGCCAGCCGATCCAACACTTACCTCCCGGGGCTGTGCGTGTGTGAGTGCGTGGGTGCGCGTGTGTGTGCGTGCAAGTGCGTGTGTGTGCAGGGTGTGCACGCACACTGCTCACGTGCCCCGCTGGCCCTGCAGGGAGCAGGAAGGTAAGCACACAACGGCGAACTCGCTCGGGGGACAGACAGCCTGGTTCGACACTGACCTCCCTCCCTCTTGTCTCTTCTCTCATGGCCGTGACCTCTTCGGAGCAGAGGGAACCGTGGAAGGTACGGAGC
>NW_011890090.1:2189-2523 GCF_000151845.1 Pteropus vampyrus
TGCACTGCGGTCTCTCATTCCAGCCGCGCACAGGCTCGTGGGCAGGTGGGGAGACCAAGGACTAGACCCCACCGGACTGGTGTCACACAGCAAGCGTGTGTTGGGGCAGGGACCAAACCGCAGGTGACTCTGTGGGGTCAGTCACGGGGACCTGGAGTCAGGCAAGTATGTCACCATGTCACAGCTGCTCCATGTCCTGGTTGCATGGTTTCGAGCAAGTCACAACCTCTCCGAGCTCCGGGCTCTCACCTGCAATTGATGACCTCGTCGGGGCAGAATGAAGTGACCCAGGCGAGAGCTGCGGGTGCCCCTGGGCCCAGTCGGCTGGGCAGAG
>NW_011890090.1:2573-3670 GCF_000151845.1 Pteropus vampyrus
GTTCACCAGGCCTGTCGCTTCTCCAGAGCAGGAGGAGGCAGCAGAGGACGAGGCCGGCGACGAGGTGGAGGCCGAGGAGCTGACTGCAGATGGCGTGGGTGCGGGCGAGGGCGCGGGGTGGGTGCGGGGTGGGTGCGGGCGAGGGTGCCACCCCAGGGAAGGAAGTGACGCCCAGCATGCTTCCAGCCTGGGCTGGGACTCGATGGCCAGCTGTCTGATCACAGAGCCTTGACCGTGAGCTCCTCTGTGTCCACGGGCCACTGGCGCGTGTGTGACCAGGCCGCCCTGTGACCCAGAAACCCAGGGCGGGGCCTGACTGTGGTGGGCGCTCGTGGGCGGGACCTGGGCTTAGAACCGGGAGCTTATGGATTTCTTGCCTTCTGTTTAGAAGACGGACAGGAAGAGGAATCCAAGGAGGCTGACGGTGAGGACGACCGGGCACCAGAGAGCAGTCTGGGGTGGCGCGGGAGCCCCTCCAAGTGGCTTTCGGGGAGACCACTCCCGGGAGGTGGAGAGAAGGGGCTTGGGATGTGCAGGCTGCAGGTGCTGGGCTCCAGGCCTCTGCCCCTCGTCATTCCAGAGAAGCTGCCTTGGTGCTGCCCAGTGGGACAAGGGGTCAGTGTCTAGGTCCCCAGCCTGGGCCGGTGCCCCGAAGTCACGTCCACACGCAGGCGTCCGGGGCTCAGGCAGAATCACTTGCAGGGTGCAGGGCTGGTAGGGTGAAATCTCAAGGCACAGCCGGCCCACGCGGCAGGTCACTGCTGTGGTCACTGTCCCATTGCAGCCCCCACCAGGGGCCCAGGGGGTCCCGGTCACGCCTCTGGAGGGGAGGGCAGCCAGCTGGGCTTGGGTTCGTGCCCTCGGGACGTGCAGGGGGCAGCTCAGAGGCAGAGGCTGAGGAAGGGACTCTGAGGTCAGGACCACCGTGGCCCGTGACACCCGCCCTTCTGGTGCCTGAGAGGAGCCTTGCCCGGACTGGTGAGCCGGAGTCGGCACTGGAGCCCCCCACTGAGAGTCTCCCCTGGAGCCCCCCACTGAGAGTCCCCCCTGGAGCCCCCCACTGAGAGACCCCCCGGCCAGCACTTGGCCGCCCGACA
>NW_011890090.1:3720-4525 GCF_000151845.1 Pteropus vampyrus
GACTTCGATGTGAGTGGCTGGTGGCTGTGGGGAGAGCAGGTCTGGGCCGGGGTGGCCGCCAGGGCCCTTGTCAGAGAGGGAGGTCTCGTGACCTGCGGGCAGGCAGATCTCAGCGGGACGGCGTCCAGCACAGGCGGACAGCGTTCTCTGGGTTCAGGCCACTGCCGCCCCGCTGGGCCAGGCCCCAGCTCTCCCAGAGGCCCCAGGCGTGGTGAGCTGCCGTGCACTGACCAGCCCTGCCTGGACCCCGGGTGTGCCCCGAGCCCCTGCCCTGGACCCCAGGCGTGCCCCGAGCCCCTGCCCTGGACCCCAGGAGTGCCCCGAGCCCCTGCCCGGAACCCTGGGCGCACCCCGAGCCTGCTGTCCCCGGCAGGACATCTACCGCAAGCGCATGGAGAAGGACTTGAATGAGCTGCAGACGCTGATCGAGGCTCACTTCGAGAGCAGGAAGAAGGAGGAGGAGGAGCTCATTTCCCTCAAAGACAGGATCGTAGGTGCCACGTGCCCCCCACGGGCTCCCCGGGGCCACAGCCTGTCCTCCATCATTAGGCCTAGTCTCCTCCAGGGAGCCCTCTGGGAAGCCCCAGCCCCGCTGGGAGTGGAGCGGGCCGAGCGCCGGTGGAGGAGCGGTCTTGCAGGGAGAGGCCCCTGTGGGCTCCTGTGGGTCGTCCCCGTCGGCCCCGCCCCCGATGACGCCCCCTCCCCACGCCCACGCCCACACTCCGGCGCCGGCCTCGTTCTCGCAGGAGAAGCGGCGGGCGGAGCGTGCGGAGCAGCAGCGCATCCGGAGCGAGCGGGAGAAGGA
>NW_011890090.1:4575-4932 GCF_000151845.1 Pteropus vampyrus
GGCAGGGGCTGTGCAGATGGGGAAACAGGCCCACAGTGCCAGCTCGCGGGGGGGACCAGGCCACCCCCTGACCCTGTGGCCATGCTCCTCTCTCCTCCGCAGACGGCCCCGTGGAGGAGGAGTCCAGGCCGAAGCCCAGGTGAGCTCACCTGCAGGGAGGCCTGGGGGAGGCCGTGCGGCAGGCACGGACCACCATGTACGTCTGTGCGGGCTGTGCTCTGCCTGAGGCCCACCCCGCACGCCCTTACCAGCTACGTGCCCGGCACGGCAGGCTGGGCCGGAGTGGCCTGGACAGACACCCTCTCCTGCCCATGGGGTGGCTGGGACATCCTCCCACTGGCTGAGGTGGGAGGGACC
>NW_011890090.1:8487-9210 GCF_000151845.1 Pteropus vampyrus
GGTGGGGTGGGCTTTGCGGGAGGGGAAGTGCTGTATTTGGTGTCTGCAGCCTTGCCCCACGCCCCACGGTTTCAAGAGGGCTGGGGGACGGGCGGGGGGTGCTCTAGCCCAGTGGTCCCCGACGTTTTTGGCACCAGGGGCCGGTGCCCCTCTGCGAATCTAACACCCGGTGGTCTGAGGCGGAGCCGAGGCGCTGATGCCGGCGCTGGCCGCAGATGCAGCCAGAGCTTCGCTCGCTCGTCCGCCGCTCACCTCCAGCTGTGCGGCCCGGTTCCTGACAGGTTTGCGGCCTGGGGGTTGGGGTGCCCTGCTCTAGCCAACTCCCCCTGCTCGCTGTCCACTCCAGACGGAGCGGAGAAGCGGGAAGAGGCAGACAGAGCGGGAAAAGAAGAAGAAGATTCTGGCCGAGAGGCGGAAGGTGCTGGCCATCGACCACCTCAGTGAAGACCAGCTGAGGTGGGGCTGGGGCGCATCGTGGCCGCCGCCACCAGGGGGCGGTGCCGCCTCGCACATTCTGCGGGGCGGGGGTGGGGCAGGAGGTGAGCGCCCGCAGGTGCAGCCAGCTCCCACCTGGCTTTGCGGGTAGAGCAGCGTCTCAGCTCTCCGGCTTCACCTTGCCCCCTGCACACAGGTGTGGGAATGGGGTTGACCTAGATGCTCTACAGGGCTGCAGGCCTCCTCCCTGTCCTCCGTGTCCTGGCAGCCCCGGGTGTCAGGTCCTGA
>NW_011890090.1:9260-10528 GCF_000151845.1 Pteropus vampyrus
CAGGTGTGGGAATGGGGTTGACCTAGATGCTCTACAGGGCTGCAGGCCTCCTCCCTGTCCTCTGGGTCCTGGCAGCCCCGGGTGTCAGGTCCTGAGCCCTGGGCACTGCCATCTGGGCCCCGTGCTGAGCAGTGCCGGGCCGGGGGGCCCTCAGTAGGTGGGCAGGTGGGAAAGAGGGCTGCGGCCCCTGGAGGCTGGGTCAGGGCCAGGATCAGGATGGAGGCAGATGGGCCCGTCCTCCTTGCCCGCTGTCCCCCGAATCCCCGCTGTGGCCTGTGCAGGGAGAAGGCCAAGGAGCTGTGGCAGAGCATCTACAACCTGGAGGCGGAGAAGTTCGACCTGCAGGAGAAGTTCAAGCAGCAGAAATACGAAGTGAGCGGCCCCTGCGCCCCTCCCGCCACCCTGCTGCCCCCGCGGCCCCCACGTCCGCGCCGCCTTGTCTCAGGCAGCGGTCCGTGCCCGGCGCTGGGCTTCTGCTGCTGGCGAGGCCTGAGCAAGGACACGTCCCTGGGGTTCCAGCCCCGGGGTCTCCCTCCAGTGTGCCGGGCGCTAGGCCTCCCGTGGGGGGAAGCCTCACTGGCCCCCGTATGCCCCCTGAGGCCCATGGGCAGGCACAGCCTCGCGGGGTCCGAGGGGAGCTAGCAGGGGTCCCAGGAGCACAGATGCCAGGCAGGAGAATGGCCCTCGGCTCAGGCCCCGGGCGGCGGGGCCCCCACAGCCCGCGATGCTGAGAGAGGCAGTGGTGGGCGGTGGCAACGATGTGGGGACAGGGACGCGGGCTTTGGAGCCACACTGCCCGGGTTGGATTCCTGGTCTGCCCCCCGCCAGCCGCGGGCAAGTTCCTGAGCATCCCCCCCACCCCCTCCGCCTCCGTTTCCTCGGCTAAATGACAAGGATCACACGAGGGCCTCTCCCGGCGGGGGGTGCAGAGATGCCCCCCGCCCCCCCCCGCCCGTCCCTGGCCTCCCCCCCGCCCCTCCCCCGGGCCACCTGACGTGAGCCCAGGACAGACTCTGCCTTCCTTACTTTTCTTACAGATCAACGTCCTCCGAAACAGGATCAATGACAACCAGAAAGTGTGAGTGCCACGTCCCGCCTTCTCGCCCGGCCACCTCTTCCCTCCGGCTCCCAGGCCTCCCCGCCTGTCCCCGCCTGTCCCTGCCTGTCCCCTTACCGAGGCTCGCTCCAGCCTGAGGCTGCTGCCCTTTCTGCCCCTGGAGACTGCTCCAGGCTGTCCCCTCAGCCATCAGCGCCCCCCTGCCCCTGCC
>NW_011890091.1:0-2557 GCF_000151845.1 Pteropus vampyrus
GGGGGGGCAGGGGAAGGAGTCGGACGACTTGCAACTCGATTTGAGGAGCAGGAAAGGTGTTCATTTCTGTTGAGAGGGAGAAACCCAAAAGTTAGAAATGTAAAAAGTAAAGCAATTTTAAGACTCTTATTTAAAAAAAGCAAAGTGATGCTTTGATGGTAAGCAATTAATGGTATTTTGAAAATAAGATATAATTGTAATTTGAGCCACTAGTTAATTAAACAAATGACGATTCTCACTAATTCCGAATGACTTCCTGTAGTCATTAATTGGTCTGTTAAAAAAAAAAGATGTTTTCAGAATAAAATAAAATATACCCAGCTTTGAAACATACATGAGATGACTGCATAAAGTAGAATAGGCTGAGACTTTTACAAATCTGAGACTTACATAAGACTGCATTTCAGAAGGCAGCGTTGGACTTGGGCTAGTGAGATGTTAATGATCTTTCCCATTAGAAAGAGAGTTTAAGTTACAGACTACATATACATTTTCAGAAGAAAATGTAGGTGTGTCTGATCCTTGGCAGGTCACCACCCCTAGCAACGAGTTACACACGATTATAATATTACTACATATTACATATGTATAACTTACTAAGAGAGTTTCGTTTTTGTTCTATCAAAATCGAAAACCATGTGGTAGGCATCTCTGTACAATATATTCAAAAGAATCTCAGAGGACTCTGAAATGTGTTGTTATGCATCACAGAACTATCAGTTGCTAAAATCATTGACCGAATTAATTTAAAATGGGATAATGCTCTGGGTATGGTTTCACCCAGATTTACTATTATATAAATCTGAAGGTATAATTAATTGGGATCAAATGAAATAGGTCCACACCCCCCTCCACTTACATATTATCATGTAAATAAATTCACGTAATACTTCATTATTACAACTTTACGTATCTTGGACTCATAAAACAAAAACAAGTCTCTTCCTCATTTAAAAATATACTTTTAAAATATCTGATTGGGAAAATCTTACTTGCTAAAAATTTTCAAATTAAAACCTTGTGGGAGCCTACAGCAGCTAAACGATTATATTTTAATTTTTCTAGAAGTAATTTTAATATTGAGGTTTATTTTCATCCTTAGAAATTCAAATATTTAAAAATTATACATTTTTCAGATTTTTATTTTCCTCTTCTCACTTTAATATTTGTACATTTTTGTAAATAATGACTTCGTATTAGAATTTTAAAGATTTTAGAGCTTAATTATTTTTTCCTACTGCCAGGACTCCAATTTCAGAGTACTGGAAACTTAAATTATTAGATTATAATCCAATAATACCAAATCTGAGCACAGGCAAAGGATTATATCAAGGTGCTTCATACCTTGATTATTGAATATTTTTATGTATTATGCATACTGTCTTTGGATAGTTAAAATCTAAATTAAGATCTGGACTCAGAGGTTCATGTACTAGAAAAAGAGCTCTCTTATGCTACTGGCCCCACTGCAATAAACCTACTTTTACAAATTTCTTCTCTTTTTTTAGAGCGTAAAGGTTGACCTTATCAACTAGGTTTCCTGGAGTTTCCAGCCTCAGATAACAAACGGAGTTCGTGGCACTAATGGAAACGCTGTTGGGCTTGTCATATGAATAATGTGAAATTCCAAAATTTTCACTAAGATTAACTATAAATGAATAAAACATTAATGAAATGTAACAACCCAATATATCTCCTACCCTTTTACAATAAACATGGTATTTAGTCATTATAATAGAAAGCTTTAATTTATTATTATTATCACTATCATTATGTTTTACACTGTTTAAAACAGATTTTGGCAACGTTATCACCCAGAAAGCTCACAAACTACATGTCAGATCTGCTGGTTACGCCAGTAGTATTATATGGTTTTGAGATTTTAACAACAAATGCTTTGTTTTTTTGTTTACTTCAAGTTATATGTGAAAAACATAACAACTTATAGTCCCACTATTGCCACTTTCATTTTAAAATAGTTGTTGTACTAAAATTTAATAAATGCAAGTTGAAATTAATCCATACCAGAAGATTTTTTGAGACTACATTATAATTAAATGTGATTAAATAATTAAATCTGTTATCTCAGTTCTACCAAGCATATTTACTTTGATTCATAAAAGATGTTGTAACACTAGTAGTAATGCTATTCACCGTGAATACAGCCCTTAAATTATATTAACACGTCTATCCCTAGAGCCACCGTGTGCTAAGTAATACCATTATCTTTTTAGTTACGGTAAAACTTGAGACCTTAATTTACTTTCCCGAGGACATAGAACAGGCCATTGGTAAAGGCTGACCTGTTTTAAACAGGCCCCAGTTAGTGCCCCAGGACTGTTTTACATGGGCAGTGTTGGAGACCCAAGGGCACATACTGAGCCTCTCAGACACTAGGTCCACGTTCAGACCACAAGTCTGCAGTTCACAGCTCTCCAGTCTGTCACTATGGGAGGAGATTACATAAGCAGTAGAATAGGTTGGGGAGGAGGGACCCAAATGAGACGAACGCTTTCACGTTGCCACTCTCAAACATGTCTTACTGTACTAAAATTCA
>NW_011890091.1:4387-9302 GCF_000151845.1 Pteropus vampyrus
TCTTGACTCTCTAAAGGTTCAAAAATGGGTGTCAAATCTTATTTATTTATTTATTTTTTACTTTTCTTGTCAAGGACAACTCTTTTTGGTCTGTAAATCAGGGAAGCAAAACTTCGATTATATATCAATTCCTCTGCATTCTTGGATTTCTGAAAAGGCTGTTGCTTACCTTCTAGTTTTCCAAATGCTGGTGTCTTGGCAACTTTTTAAAATCTCTGCAACCTATTTTTATCTTAATTTCTGTTAGAGAAATCGAGCGGATAGCTTTCAGAAAAATTAATAAGGTCATATTTTAAAATATGCCAAATCACAAGCATAATTATGTTCTTTATACACAGTGTCCTTAGTGTGCTAGATTGTAAAGCATCCTGGCTGGCAACGACATTTAGTCATAATTTACCTTTGATTCAGAGAGCTAACCTGGTTTTCAAATAATCGGTCTTACAGCGCTCCTGTGATGTCAATGTGAAATACGCTTATTTTTAAACAGCTACTACAAATAGAGTTAAGGAAGGACATACTATTATTATCTTTGCAATTAAGATATTTCCCTGGAGCATACCCTTTCCTCTTTGCCCGAGTGTAACTCATTACTATATAAAGAGATAAATTTATAGTAGTGGGACTTACAGATTGACAAGGAGGCCAGCTAATCAAGACATGGCATCATGAAGGATAAGAAGATAACTTTAAAATGAACATAAATGAGATAAGTCCATCTACTCAAAACTAGTTGGAAATTCTGAAATCACTATGATTATAGCTGTGGCCATTTCAGAGTCTGGCACACTACAATTGACCAGAAAAAAGGCTGTCATCTTGTGTTTAACATATCTCACCGGAAGGGCTGAGGATGTATTTTGCTTCATCGTCTCGGTGATGCTCGGCGGCACAGCAGCGTGGCAGGCACGGATCTGACTTCCGTGGGTTCAACATTCCTGAAAGGACACAATGAATAAGGCCGTTTTGGACCCAGGTTTTACTTTATACGACACTGTCTAATCCTCTATGAAGTATCGTTTGTGGCTATACTTGAACAAGAGGCTGGGGTCACCGGTAGCTGCACTGTCCTCGAGCTTTGATGGAAGAAATCGCCCCAGACGTTTGCGATAAGAAGCCGTTGTAGGGACAGAAGGCTGTGCGTGTGCGAGAGACAGGCGCGGAGCTGAGGCAGGAAGGCCCCACGCAGCGGTGGCCGGAGGGACTGTCCGCGTTCCTGCGGCGCTGTGCTTTCCAGCACGGTCTCTCGTTTCACCTCACAGCAACGAAATAAGTCTAGAGATAAAACGAGTCTCTGTTTTCGAGTTGGGGAAACGGAGAAATCAACAGAATTTGACTAAAGTCGTCGAAGAAAAAAAATAAGAAACAAATGGCAGAACAGCCAGAAGCCAGCCAAGTTCCTCTAGACGACTCTGCCTTTTTCATTATTATAAGTAATCTGTACATTTTCTGCATTACAAGAAAACATTTTCAAGCTTCAGTTGGCCGATTGCTTATGGCAGGCGTCAGGGTTAGCAGGGGCTTCAGGAAGCACAGAGCGCAGACAAGTCACGTGGGCAAAGCACTTGGGACGTAATTCGGGTGGGACTTTCAGATCAGCCGGGGCAGGAAGTTACAGGAAGGAAGTGTGACTCCCCTAGGACCTGATCAGAAGGGTTAGGTATCCGAGGACGTGGAACTTTTCCTAGACGGGCCTTGGAAAAAAGTAGCCGAATTTTCCGTTTTAAGGATGAAGAAACCGAAGCCAGGAGAGGTTGAACGAAACGTCCATGTTCCCACTAGGAGCGGGGAGAATCCCCGGACCTGACTCCGGCTCCGGCTCCGGCTCCGGCTCCCGCTCGGGCTCGGGCTCGGGAGGTGGGGGGAGGAGGGGCCGGGGAGGAGGAATCAGCAAGGAGAGGGCAGCAGGAGGGACCGCGGGGGGCCCCTCTGGATGCGGACTCTGTCCGGTCCGGTCCAGGGCGGGCAAGGAGGGCGAGGACAGAAAGGAGAGGTTCTGAAACTCACGGGCAAAGGAACCGAGGACCCCGGGTGACGGCAGCACGTGGGAGGGAGCGTGGGGCCGGCCCGAGCTCAGCGAGCCCTCGAGGATGAGTGAAGTTCATCCTTTCCCTTTTCCAGCTTGGCAGATGATGTCGTTTGCTAAGAAATCCTACATAGAACATGAGACACAAATGCACAAATCCCAGCCAGCTATAAAGGAACAGAAAACGCAAGTCTTCCAAATTAGTAGTTATCTCCTCGCTGGCATCGGGCAACCCGAGCCCTGGGGTGCATGGGGAGATGGGCTGGATCTGCCTAAATGTTATGCCTCCCTGATAGGTGACTCAGGCTCATCAAAAACGAAGCCGGGTAAAGCAGGTGATATTCACGCGCAGTCTGCTCCCCCGGTGGGAACGGGCCGGACTTATTTGACCTTAACTGAAATACGCTGTTCGGAAGGTCAGGGATCCAGAGGTCATTTTCCAAAGTTCTCCCCCGGCGTCGCCTGCCACTCACCAACGACATGCTCTGGCACCTGGAAACGTGCGAAAAGGGCGCTTTCTTCTGAGGTTTTTAATTTCATGTCTTTAAAGAGCTTTTAAAATTCACACGAACATAGTTCAGTAATAAAGAGATTGTTAATATGAAGCCAAAACAGGAGTATTGAAATTCAAAGATAAATTAACAAATACCATGACAGTCAAAATGTTCTAAATTTATTCAGACTAATGGCTCCACTGCAGAGAAGGCTGATTAAAAATAATTAAAGAGGAAGATGAATGGTTGAGCAGATAATAGAACTTTCTTCTCTGGTACTCGCATTAAGTAGAGCTACTTCCCTTAGCGGATATCAGGCCTGCCAGCCTCCCCCACCTCCGGGGCAGGTGTGGGACCCACGCACCTTTCCGCGCACACACTCTCTGTCCAGGTCAGTGCATCCAAGGAAAAGATAGATCTAAATGCCATTTAATCCCCAAACTGTCGTGACCCTCTCGGGAAGGCAGGCGTTCGTGTAGCCGACCCCTCTCTGTTTCCACAGTGGGATTTGAGCACGTGAGTTCAGACACAGTGGGATTTGAGCACGTGAGTTCAGACACGTGCTCAAATTTTTCTGGCAGTTGACTTTTTCACCTCAGAATTTGGGGAAACGATGGACAACGGAATCCGATTGGAAATTTTGCTCTGCAGAGATATTTCAAACGGTTTATTAGGAAAGCCATAAATGATGGAAGGTTTTAGTGGAGGGCGAGGAAGGGTCAGCGTCTCCAAGCCAGGGGAGTCAGGCTTTCTCATTCCAGATGTGGCTCAGACTGCAAGCTGTATGACGGCAGCCCATCGAGCCTCTGGGCCTCTGTCCCCCTGTGAACAGGGGTGGCACCTGAGCATCAGCATCAAAGTGATAATGCCTGTCAAGCAAATAGATAAACCCTGGGCACATGTGAAATTCGATAAATGTATTTGCTATTATTTTTTTAAATAAAAATAATTCATTGGGAAATCTACTCCATTCTCCTGGATGCCAAGCCCTTTTCCCACTTCTTATATAACTCGTCAAATTCAGATGATTAAATTCAACTAGTCTTACATGTATATGAGAAGACTGCTTTCCAAATTCCCACTTGTCAGCGGTGAGAGAAAACATTTCTCCAGTCCCCAAAAGAGCCGTGAGTGCTTTGCTAAGATTGGGAAGGGGTTAACTGCACCAGGATTGCCTCGGAGGGTCGGGGAGAGTCAGGGTTAGGCCTGCGTGTCCTCACGTACCTCGCTCAGTCACTATTTCTGGCGAAGTAACCCTCCCTGCACCTCGGACTTGGCCTCGCCGCTCTATCTCCTGCTTTGAAACTGTCTGGTAAAAACAGATCATTTGCAGAGAAGGCTGATTAGAAATAATTAAAGAGGAAGATGAATGGTTGAGCAGATAATAGAACTTTCTTCTCTGGTACTCACATTCAGTAGAGATAATTCCCTTAGCGGATATCAGGCCTGCCAGCCTCCCTGCAAGGTTCTCAGCAGCGGTGACCAAATCCCCAGCGCCCACAGGCACATGCGGGGTTCTGAGTCAGAGCCCGGTGAGCCACAGCAGGGATGTGGACCTCCTGCAAGCTGAAGCAGAGCTCCATGCTGTGCCAGCTACGGGGAGGCACAGGGAGCCTGCGCTGAGCCCTGAGCGGCAGACCTCCCTGGAGACCAGCAGCAAGGCCTTTCTCATGAGTGCTCTGGGGACCAGCACCAGTCCAAGGGCAGTGAGGGCGGAGGGGGGCACTGGGCCGTGGTGCAGCCCCCACAGCGGCTTCGGCTGGCCCTACAGTGTGCTCTGACGCTGGGTCGACCCTCCAGAGATGTCCTAAGTTTTGAGTGAGAGTCTCGGCCTTTATATGTCCCTGTCGGTTAGTCACGGGATGCAGCCTCCTTAGGAATACAGCTAGCTCTCTTCGACCCAGGTAATGTCTCAAAGAGACCTGACAGCTGAGGCTACAGCGACGCTGCCAGCACCTGAAGGGAGCTCTGGGTGGCACGTCACGGTGTCCACCTACGGCTTGGCAATATTGCCAAAGGAACTGCGTGTCCACCTGTGCCAACCCTAGACCAAGAGTCAACAGCCTCCGTTCGCTGGTTCAGTAAAGCACCGACTGGCGTTCTTGCAGGTGCTGGGCAAAGAGACAGTAACCGAGGCACAGGCCTTGCTCTCGAGACCTGCACAGACTGGCAGGGTGGTCGGGCAAGGAGGGAGAGGGGTTTGCCTCCCCACGCTCCAGGACTGGCCACCATCTCTCACATGAGTCCCCGAGGGCTCCGCCCCTGGCCACGGCTACCCGCCTCCCACTCACTCCCCCGATGTCGCCCGCCCTCTCCTCCAGAACATTGCGGGAATTCATAAATGAGCAGGCGGGCAGCCCACAGACTCGGGAATCACCAGTGATCTTGGGACACG
>NW_011890091.1:10794-12720 GCF_000151845.1 Pteropus vampyrus
TTCGGGGCTCGCGGGCTTCTGGGGATTGGAGGAGACGGGGCGCGAGGTGCCTTCTCTAAGGGCGCCACGCAGCCATCCCAGCGATTGTCACGGCCACCTGAACCCAGGGCTTGGTGAGGCCCTGGACTCGTCCCAGCTCCTCATTCCAGTGATGAGGACAGACGTGGCGGGGCAGTTGCTGGGACCACAGCTCCTTGGCAGCTGAGCCAGGGATAGAACCGGCCTGCGCTGCGGCCGTCAATCCAGCTCCCCGTCCCCCCACGCTGGGGGTTGAGCATGTCCATCTCAAAGTGGAGCCGGAGCCCGTTTTTCTCAAAAAAAAAAAAAAAAAAAGGGGGGGGGGGTGGGGGGAGGAGCAGTGAAGTTGCGCAGCGAGGTCTGCGCGGTGTCGCAGGGTCCCGAGATGGAGACCACAGCACCAACCGCGGCCCGGGCTCAGGCGGCGGGGAACCTCCCGCAGCCGCGCAGCCTTGGGGGCCCGGTTACCCGTCACCCCTCAGTGTCCCCGCCGCGTGGCCTGTCTCCTCCGCCTCCCTCCACTGGCCCGCGATTGTTCCTGGTGGCCTTCCCCTGCGTGTTGGGGGCCTCCCTGGGACCTGGGGGCGCACAGGCCCTTCCTGCAGCGCAGGCCACCTGGGTCCTTCCCCTCCACGGGGGACGTGTGGCCGCCCGTCCCTTCTGGGCCCCGAGAGGGGCTCCGCAGCACGGAGCAGGGGCCGGGCCCAGGCCTTGTGGGCAGCGGCCTGCCGTCCAGCAGACGGGGCGCTCAGGCCGGGCCGCAGCCCTCCACCGGGAGCCTGTGGTCCCCTGCCAGGAGGGGGGCTCAGGGTCCCCGGGTCCCAGGCCCCAGGTCTGGCGGGCGCGCCCGACGCTCCCTCTCCGCGGTCCCGGGGCCTTCGCCCCTGACAGCCGCCCCCTCTTTGCAGCTGGCGCACGTGCTGCCCACGGAGGAGAACTTCGTGCTGCTGTTCCGCTGCCAGCAGCTCGGGTCCTGCGAGGAGTTCATGAAGGTACCGGGGCCGCGGGCCGGCTGCACGCGCCGCCGGGGCCGCCGCGTCCCTAACCCGTTGCTTTTCCTCCCCACGGTCACCACAGACTTGGCGAAAGTACGACACCGACCACAGCGGCTTCATAGAAACCGAGGAGCTCAAGGTAAGCGCAGAACCCGTGCTCCGTTTCCCTCCCCAACACGATGTTTCTTAAAACTTCCCACGAAAGAAACCCGCGCGCAGCCAGGGCGCCGCTCCGCCCCCCGAAGCCCTAGGTCAAAACAGACTTTCCCGCTTCTCCGCGTTCCGTCCCGCAATGCAGGAAAGTAGCGCTTTCTGTGGTGCACAAAAATGGGTGCATAAGGCGGACAGCTATAAAGCATACGAAGCTGAATCAGCCACTCCTTTTCACTGAAATGGGATGCTTTATTTCATAAATTAAATACCTATGTAAATAGGTTTCTCTTTCAAGAGACAGAAACAGAAACAGTTGCAGGACACCGACCGCAAGCCAGGTGAGTTCTGTGAGGTCAGGGCGGGAGCAGCACCGTGGCAGACGGACGGCCACGCGGAAGTACGACGCAGGCCGCGCGGTCCCAGCGTGCCACAGGTGTGACAGGCACAGCGTGGTCGGACTCCGGAGGGACCGCAGCTGGGGACGGATCTGGCCGCCCACACTTCACAGACACGGGCTGGCGAGGGCGGAGGGCACGGGAGCGGCCCGAGGGCTGAAGCCGTCTTTCCCTGGACGATCTTTATGGCTTCTCACGTTCACACCTTTACTCTGGGGCTGACGATCCTTTCCTCTCAGATTTATTGCGAAGCTCAAGTTAGAGGTAGCACATGAAAGATTTTGTGAAATCCGAGGCATAATAAATGATATTATTCGTGAACCCAACAACTCCTAGCCTCTCGGAAATGGGGAAGCCTCTCTCTC
>NW_011890091.1:15485-16251 GCF_000151845.1 Pteropus vampyrus
CGCCCCGGTCCGGCCAGTGGGCCAGGGCGGTCCGACTGCAGCGCTGGGAGCTGCGCCCGGCCCCGCACTGCGACAGCGCCGCGCGGGCTGCGGACGGACGCGGGGGCGCGGCCTGCCCTGCAGTCGCGAGAGCGATGCTGAAGCTGTCATCATCTGGAAACGCGCGCACGGGGCTGGCTGGTCGCACGAGTCCTTGCTGAGGGTCCTGGGCGCACTGCGCCGCCCACGTACCCTTCACGGGTCTCGGGAAAGGCGGCGCGGTGCCTGCGAGGCGGCGTCCCTGCTGGAACCAGCGGGGCCATGTGGCGCCCCCCGCTCCGAGCCCCTCCAGGGCCCCACCCTCGGGAGGCGTCCTTGGCGCTCCGGGACGTCGCGCCCACAGCGTGCTGGAGTGGAAACCCAGTGTCACCGGTGACATTGACCTGAGTGTTCTCTGTTTTCACAGAACTTTCTGAAGGACCTGCTGGAAAAAGCGAACAAGGCTGTCGATGATGCAAAACTGGCCGAGTACACAGACCTGATGGTGAGACCGAGCCCGGCAGGGCTGTGGCCAAGGGCCTGGGAGGCGCGCTGCGTTTCCGCCGGTTCCCGCGCTGCTCAGCGTGACGCGCACGGCCGTGGTGCGGGCCCCGCTCACACGGCGCCCCTTCCTCTGAAGGGCCACACGCCTGAGGACGCGGCCGTCTGGTGACGCTGCGGGCTGCAGGCCTGGGCTCCCCGGCTCCACCGCAGAGCTCTTCCCTTCTGCGGAGCTGTCATTTTTATC
>NW_011890091.1:18304-18959 GCF_000151845.1 Pteropus vampyrus
TGGTCATAAGAAAAGTTACATCCCAAATCGGGCAAATCTGGATTCAAATCTCATGCTCCGACTTACCTGCTGTGAGGCTGTTGATAAGATCTCACGCTCCTCTGACCCTCGGTTTCCTCACCTGTAGACGAGAGACAAAAACACCCACGCTGCAGGTGGGGTGAGGATTTATCCAAAAATACCTAGCAGGCCCCCCGCCCCCCGCAGCAGATGGTAACATCCAGTGTGCGTAAAGGCCGTTTGCCAGGGCACGCTAGTTACCCTCCGTTATTTGTTCTAATTTCTCTACTCCCGGACCAAACCAGGCCTCCGTAGGCTCTGCCAGCACCCAGTGTGACATCGGGCCTGTCATATGGCCTCCCCAGGCCTCCACGTCCTCACTGATAGGAACGCAGTTTTGACCCCTGACTTCGACAGGAGGTGAAGTGAAGAGGCAGTGAAGTATTAAATGTGGAAGTACTTCGAAACGTTCAGGGTACTTAATAAATGCGAGGTGCCGCATGACAGGCCATTCAGATCTACTTTGGAACTTGGAGCAGTCAGAAAAGTTGAGGGTCTGACACAAGGGGTTAGAGCATCTGCCCAGGATTCGGGAGGGACATTTTCCGAGGGCCTGAGTGCCTTGCATTTCATTCCGCTGTCCCCCGTGCTGGCA
>NW_011890091.1:22379-23702 GCF_000151845.1 Pteropus vampyrus
GGCGGGATGAGCCGAGTGGCGCGGGCAGCCCACCTCCGGCCGGGAAGGTGTGCAGACGAACGTGGGCGGCGTGGGGGAGGCCGCTAACGCCCCGGCCACGGGACCAGCGGGGACAGTGGGACACCCGACGCGCCCCGGGGAGGAGCGCTGTCCCTGAGGGCGGGCAGTCCTGAATGCGACGCAAAGGTCCTGAGAAGACAGTCACGGGCTCGCGACCTCCGAGGTCCTAGGGGCAGGCACAGGGACGCACTGGGACACGTGGGGACATGCGGAGGGGCACGGGGACACATGGGGGCACATGAGGACACACGAGGACGCGCAGGGATGCACGGGGACACGCAGGGACACGCGGGGACGCATGGGGACACGCGGGGAGCACAGGGACACGCGGGGACACATGGGGCCACACGGGGGTACAGGGACACGCAGGGACGCTCAGGGACACACGGGGACACGGGGGGCACGGGGGACACGCAGGGACACGCAGGGACGCGGGGATGCACGAGGACACGCGGGGGCACGCGGGGGCATGGGGACACACAGGAGCACGGGGACACAGGGACACGCGGGGACACGTGGGGACATGCGGGGATGCACGGGGACACATGGGGGCACAGGGACACACAGGGACACACAGGGACATGCGGGGATGCACGGGGACACATGGGGACACGCGGGGAAGCACGGGAGCACAGGGACACATGGGGGGCACAGGGACACACGGGGACGCGGGACTGTCTGGGGGCCGCCCTGCGCTGGCCTGCACCTTCCCGCCCGGCTGTGTCCTTGGAAGCGGCCCAGCTGCGGGGATGGTCCGCGGGTGCGAGGCCGGAGGGACTCCCACTGCCCGTCCCCACTCCGGACCACCTACCCCGCGACCTGCCCCAGCGGCACGTGGCGCGCAGGGCTCACAAACCAGGGATCCAGATGGCACACAGCGCTCCCGGACGCGAGTTTAGAAAGGCGCCCCAGCGGAAAGATGTGTAAGGAGGCCGGACAGGCCTTTCACGAGCAGGAAGCTATCTAGATGGCCACAAACGGTGCAAGTAACCAACGTAAGCGCAAACCACGCAGCAGGATGCCATCGTGCCCATCAGAAAGGCCAGGGCTGAAGCGTTTCTGAGCACCCCGCCATGGGGAGGATGAGGCACCTGGGATTCCTAAACCACCTCGCTCTGCGGCAGGTCAAACAGACCGTTGGGACATGTGGCAGCATCTGCCAAACTTCAAAACGTGTACCTTGTAACCCGCAACTGCACTTAACACCGAAAGGCGTATACATCTTCACCCAAAGAGGCGAAAGTGTTCACAGCAGCGGTGTTT
>NW_011890092.1:0-426 GCF_000151845.1 Pteropus vampyrus
CAATTATGATGCTGAGGATGTAACATGGACATCATGTATGTGCGTGCGATTCCAGCTGTACACACCATCCTGGCGTGGCTGTGGCTGACAGAGCTGTACCACAGCAAGACGACTACCGTACAAGTGCCGTTATCAGTGGACAAAGAAAGTTAGAGGCACAGAGAGTGACTCTCAGATGGGACAGATGCCTGCAATACACCTGTGACCCTGGTTCTCGCACGTGCTCTCCATTAACACTAGAAGGCGGCAGATCCCACACGCGCTCATGCAGGAAGGAGAACTGCACCTCACTGGGCGCGGCCCCTCTGTCCTGGAGGTGGCCCAGGGGAGCAGTGGGGTGCAGTGGGGAGCATACAGGGCCAGACAAACGAGTTCACTCATACACGTGTAAGCTCTCGACACCACCAAGCTCTTTGTGGTCCTGTT
>NW_011890092.1:1930-2156 GCF_000151845.1 Pteropus vampyrus
GAGGAGACACAGAAATCGGAATCGTGCATTACTCAGAAGTGCACGCTGAGCCCTCGCTGTCACTACATTCTTAATTTTTGACATGGGTCCCTTCCTATGATTCTGTACTAGGCCCTGGCATTGCACAGTCGCTCTGCTGTTGTGTCTTCAGACCCCATCACAGGGTTTGCAGTAAATATTCCCCACATCTGGGAATGCTCCCATTAGCATGGTAGCTTCAGGCGGT
>NW_011890092.1:3098-5955 GCF_000151845.1 Pteropus vampyrus
CACATCTGGGAATGCTCCCATTAGCATGGTAGCTTCAGGCGGTGTGACCAGAGTGGTGAGAGTTCAGGTGAGGGACCCCGTGTGTTTGGACTTCTCTCTGGTTCCTGCTCTGTAGAGAAAGGAGCACTGTGAGCTTCCCACAGATGTGGCCTCCTCTTTACCCAGAAGAGCGTTTCTCTGTCCAGGCCACATGGGGTGGCCCAGCACCACAATCCAACCAAACAAGGGTTGATCACTCTACGTTGTTGGACATTCACCTGTTTAGGTTTATATAGAGAAGTGAGCCTCTCTAGTGCACCCACATTGTGTCTTTGATAAAGACAGATGGATCCTCTTTATCTAACAGAACAGAATCGTGTAGAGGGAAGAAATATTCACACCCCAGACCAGTAGTCTATAGGAATCCCCATTCAGCACTGAGGGTACAGCCCCCTGTCCCCACCTCAAAGCTTCAGCCTCAGCTGAAACGCAGTGGGGGAGATGAACCCAGAGTTAGGGAGGAAGCGGGTTCTCACACATGATGTGGTCAAGGTCAATCGAGGAGATCCTGAGGGACGACTGTGTGTCCCAGGTCTGTCCCCATGGTTCACAGTGGAGGATGAAGAACACAAGGCTTTTCCTGTATGAAACGGGGACAGACTATGACAAGGTGCTGCTGTAGAGAAAGCATAAGGTCATCCTCTGAATTGCGTGTTTATGTATTTTATTAGCTTCTCGACATTACGATGTTTTAATATCTTTATAACCCTTTCTGGATGGGGACAGACTTCTGCTCACGGGAACCCAATCCTTAGAGTCAGCACAGGGCCTGGCTTGGCACATGCCTTTCACATGCAAAGAAGCCCACCAGGGGACACCACCTCTGTCTGCCCACACACCCCAGGATGCAATATCCTCTGCCTTCAGTATTCCTGGCCCGGGTGCCAGGCAACTGGAGAAGCCCCTCCAGCTTCAAGGCCAATAAAATAATCAGCCCTAAGCTGATTGCCCACACTGCTCTTCCTTCCCCAAGAAAAAACCAGTAAATCTCAGGTGCTAAGGTCCCCTCTGACCCCCTGTCTGCTGCTTCCTGAACACTCTGGTGTGTTCCATGAGACCCTGGTGGCATCATAACCACCCGTCTCTAGGACCCGTGAGTGTGATGAACTCTATTTCCCCCGATCCCTTTCTATGCCAACTCCTGTAGCACACCTGTCATCTTGAAGAGGAAAAGTAGAGGAATTTTCTACAAAAGGCCAACAGCTCTGTGTTCTGCTTCTGTAAATATGCTCGCAGGTGCACGAGCTCACTGCAGAGCTCACTTGCACTTTGACCTACTTGCTCTTTGCTGGGCAAATGGAACTGTTTGTCCCCCAGCAGCTCCCGCTTCCTGTAACAATTTGTAACCATTGGTATCCCTTAGCAGCTCCCGCCCTTCGACCAATGTTACCACTTGCAAACATAACAATTCCAGCTGCTTTAAAACCGTCTGAGCTCAATTCAAGCAATCAGCTCATGTAAAAGGCTCGTATAGGAGGAATGTTGCAAGTCAGGAACTTTACCTGGAGCTCAGGTTGGTACCTTCAGGCACATTAGCAGAGGCAGATGGGACTTTCCCCCTCCTCACTGCACTGCACAGCCCTGTCGTCCTCAGTGTGGACACATTGGGAAGGCGAACGACTATCCATAGCCAAGTGGATAAGTTCTCTGGTAAAAGTTAGATGCTATAGAGAACACACCTGGTGCAGCTCCAACTATTCCTGAGTCATGGCCTTCAGGTGGGCATTAGAGGGGACCTGCAGATCGGCCCCTCGGATGTGCTGTATGATCCAGGTGCCATCAATTGTGGAAACAGACTGGGCAGGACAAAGTTTTTGGGAAATTCATAGGGACGGCCATACTGGAAGCGTCCGCAAAACCTGAAGCCGCTGTCCACCATGGAAATCCATGCCATTCGGGTGTGTTTGGGTCAGCCCAGATCAGGTTATTTATGATAAATTTTGACTTAGAATACATGGGTTACAGATTTTAACAAACATGGAGAATCCCTGAGCAACAACTAGATTAGTGGGGACTGAAAAACACGGAGAGAGGAGGCCAGCCATGTTTTCACAAGGAACTGACCGTTTCATGTAGCATTCTATGTTTTCAGAAGAAGCAGGTTCATTTTATCAAAGACATTTACAGAAGGGGTGTGGTCAAGGCCTTATGAGAAGCAGCTTTGGCGACAGATGACTTTCGTTGGAACATTCACTCGTATTTTGTTATGAAACCTCCACACTTGTAGAGAAAATGCTGAGAGCTCAGGGGAGGCTGCAGACGTGTCAGGCCCCAGTGCAAGTCCGACCCCGAGAGCAGGCAGAGGGAGAGCTGGCGGGTGATGTTCCTAAGTCGCCCTGCAGTGGGCGGAGGGTGCAGCACGTCGTCCCTCCAAATTGTCACTCCTAGGACGTTCATGTCACCAAGCAATGGGCCTCCACACTGTCCTGTCCCAGTCCCAGACTGAAGTGGCTCAAAGGTGTGTGGTCCCAGCACTAGCCAGATTATCGGATTCCAGGAGCAGTAGCTGGGCCTGTCCCACTGGGTACCCTCTACGTGGAGGTGACGGCTTCCTTAGGACCAATGCACTGTGCGGTATTTTTTGTCAGAAAATGTGGTTGTGGCTGTTATCGTGGCAGATGTAACAGGTCAAACGTACATGATGCGAACAGTTTAGCCCCGTCTCTGCTGTCCTTCACCACGAGTCGTCAGGGGACAAGCCTGACTGGCCTCTCTTGGTGTAGAAAGAGCCACAGCTGAGTGTCCAATTCCCTTCTCCTCATTCTACCTTCCACAGAACAGCAGGAGAAACACGTCACACAAGTTCCCCACCGTCCAT
>NW_011890092.1:6865-7397 GCF_000151845.1 Pteropus vampyrus
CATTCTACCTTCCACAGAACAGCAGGAGAAACACGTCACACAAGTTCCCCACCGTCCATAACAAGGACCGCCTCCCTCCAGGTTCCACTAAGAAGTTTCTGGCACCATCCGAGCACCCGTCACGATGGCCGTCATCACACACATTTCTGCTTCTGCTCAGGACGGCTGAGGTTTCCTCCACGAAGACTGAGGCTGCTCCCTGGCTCCCTCTTCCTCTCTGAGCTCCCCCCAGATCCTCCTCTAAAGGCCTTTCCACAGCATAGAGTCTTCTTCTAACACGCATCTCAACACCCTTCCAGCATCATTTCTCAGCCTGGCTCCAACGCACCGTCCAGTTTTTATGTATCTGTTACAGCAGCACCCCCATCTCCCTTTACCGATTTCATGGCCCATGTGAGTTGCTATTAAAGAATTACATGAGATGAAGTGGCTTATAAGACAACTGGAAGTTGCTTCACACAGTCCAGTGGTGAGAAGACCATGATAAAGACACCAACAGACTCGGCATCTTGAGGTCTCGCTTCCTGGTTCA
>NW_011890092.1:9053-9440 GCF_000151845.1 Pteropus vampyrus
GGACACGGCCGTGTATTACTGTGCGAGAGACACAGTGAGGAGACCTCAGTGTGAGCCCAGACACAAACCTCCCCAAGGGAGACAGGAGGGGGAGCGGCAGGGGCCGATCAGGTCTCCAGGGGGCGCTCAGGTCACACAAAGCACAGCACACACAGACCAGGCCAGCAGCAGGGAAGTGGGAAGGGGCTTCCTGTTGGGAGCAGGGATTTCCTCTCAAAGTTCTCAGCTCCCCACGAGGACACCCCAGACTTTTTCGACGTGGCTCTAACTTCTCCTATTCTCACTGGATACTAAAATGAAAACGCACCTTGTCTGTCTGTAGACGACATATCACTGGAGGCTGGGGACCTTCCTTCACCAGTTTTCTATGTGTCTGTTTTCATGTCT
>NW_011890093.1:0-450 GCF_000151845.1 Pteropus vampyrus
CCCGAGTCTCTGATGAGGGCTGTGGATGAGCCGATGTCCGGCATCTCTTCCGCCTCTAACTCTGGGGTCACCTCCGAGTGCAGGAGGACGCTGTGCCGGCTGGCGTAGTGGGGATCCCGGAAGGAGAACCCTGGCCCAGAAGACGCTTCAGCGTCATCGTCATATCGCCGAAATGAGGTCCACGTAGAGAAGACTTAGAGCGCTGAGAAGCATGTGATCAAGCGAAGAGGCTGTTCCGAGAGGCAGGGAGCTAGGGTTTCAGTCTGGGTCCAACGGAACGACGCGGCCCGCGTTGCGAGCTCTCGCCTCCGGAAAGACACCACCGAAGCCTCCACGCTTTCTCGTCAGTGCAGTCTGGTTCATTCATCCGTGACTAATCAGAACAGCTAACTGAACGTGTAGACCTGAACGCACGACCATCGTGCCGGATTAGGGTCCCCGTGGAGCTGC
>NW_011890093.1:2713-5118 GCF_000151845.1 Pteropus vampyrus
TTCCG
This sequence comes from Pteropus vampyrus, assembly GCF_000151845.1. Classification (NCBI taxonomy): domain Eukaryota; kingdom Metazoa; phylum Chordata; class Mammalia; order Chiroptera; family Pteropodidae; genus Pteropus; species Pteropus vampyrus. Next base: position 2,719 of record NW_011890093.1, read on the forward strand.
TCCGCTCGATTTGCAGGCTGAGATGATCGTGGGAGTCCTGGGGGGATTGGATTAGGGTTAAGGATGCCAGATGGGGCGGCCGGAGAGGTTCGGCGTGTCCAGGTGTGTCCAGCCATGGACATGGCCAGGACTGTGGACTAACAGCCTTTGCGTCCCCAGTGCAAGGCACAGAGGATGGCACATAGGCGCTCACTAGATGCTCCCTGAAGGAGCATCACCGAGGAGGTCCCCACTAGAACTTGGCTTGCTGTCCTCGGAGCCCCACACACCCCTGGGGCCACCCTCCCTCTTTCCAGCCATAAAGGAACTACAGGCTTCTCTGCTCGTGACTCCGCGAGGGAGTTTGGGCATGCCGATCGAGTAATTTTTTAGGGTGGCCCTATTTGCGAGATGGTCCAAGAACACTGATGTTCGCTTGTTCATTCATTCATTCATTCATTCATTCATTCATTCATTCAACAAACCTCTCCTTAGCACTTCCTATGTGAAGCGGGGGGCGAGCTACACCAGGACTTGGGGATACAGTGGTAAGTAGAACATCTGAAATTCCTGCCCTAGTAGGGGAGACGGAAGCATTTCACATCGTTCGGAGGGGCTCGGAGGAAGATAAGGCAGGGAAAGGGGCGGCGGTGTCTTCAGGAGGACTCGGTGGGGGCAGTAGCCGCCTCCCCTGCTCTGAACGCAGGAGCCGGGCTGCGGGCACAGCTCGGAGGGTGCCGCCCCCACGGCCCTCCGCGGCTGCGTGTCTGCATCCGGGAGAGAGACGATCACGTATCCCCTCCCCGAGCGGGGACAGTGAGGTCAGCCGTTGAGGTCCCCAGGCCAGCCGGGATACGGCGGTCTCCTCCTGCTCGTACCCCTGCCCCGGCCCATCGCCGTGTGCGCGCACGCGCGTGCGCGATCCGTGGGCTGGGGCCCGGGGTGAGATCCGAAGGCGGGTGGTTAGGCGCACGTAGGTCTGGCTCAGAACCCTTGAAATGCAAACCTCGTTTGGCAGGGCTTTCTGCGACTCGGGTGTATTATCTCCATAGCTCACAGTTTCAAGGGACATTTGTGCAGATGAAATTGATCAGCAGCCGGAGGAAAATAGCCGTTGCCTAGGCAACCAGCTGATGACTCATCCTGGCTTTGAGGCAGCCAAAGCCATGATACTGCAGTAATTTTCCAGATGCTTCGTCTGCCCTCCCCGTTCCCTGTTTGTTCCCCACTTTCCATCCTTCATTTCCTTCTCTGCCGCCCCCCCACCCTGTCGCCGGCTGTCCGTGGGGCCTGCCTGGGTCCCGAGCTCTCTGAGGCATGTGTGCAGACCCACCCCAACAGTACTACGTGGCCTCGTCTGCTGCTGCCGCTTGTCACCCCGCGCAGGAAACGGCCAGGCGGCACGGCTTGGTGCCACAGGGCCCCCAAGATGCTCTCGTTGCTCTTGAGCCGAGAATCCTCAAGCGAGCCCAGCACCTCTTCCCCTGACCTGAGCTCCCGGAGCTCACCCGTTTATCTCAGAGACCGGCAGAGCAGCGCTTTGAGGGGAGGCCATCCTGGGCAGCCTGTCTCTTCGGCCGCCTTCCTGTGCAGCCTCCCTGTCCTCGCGGTCTGGAGTCCGATGCTCCCTCCTTAACGATTCGTCATAATCCCCTCTAAATGCAAAGGAATAGAGGCCTGAACCATCCCTTCCAAGGCATTCTCCACCTAACAGGGGTTTTGGAGGCAAAATACTTCAAGGGCCAAGGGAAGTCCCGCCTTTGAGGAGCGGACCTGGCCTGGGGCCCGGGCAGGGGCTCCGTCTGTGAGGGGTCTTTTTTCTCTCTCTGCACGATGCGTGCAGCACCCTTGCTGCTGCCGATGCTGATGTAAACCTTTTTTATGTTGGGCACAAGTTGGTGCCTCAGTTCCATATCCCGCCCTGATTCACATGCATGCACTGCATTCACACACACACACACACACACACACACCCACCCACCCCATCTCGAGCGGCAGCGGCAGCTGAGGGGGAAACAGACCCCAGTGGTGAAGGCTGGGCCCCTCGCTTTTGTTTGCTGGACCTGCGGTGTGCAGAATGTGGTAGCAGGCAGCGGGCCGGGGTGTCCGTCTGCTCTCAGAATAGCTTATCGTCAGAAGGGCGTAGGTCTTTGGGGAGAGGGTGCTGGGTACAGTGGTCCGGGACCTGTGCTGGCCTGTTTCACTGGTCAGCTGACTCCGGCCTGTGGGATCTTTCTCCTTGGTGCTCCCTCTGTCCCACCTCATTGTCCCTCCTCCTTGGGGTGACCAGGGGCACAGACAGATGCTCATTCCTTATCCCCCCCCCCCGGGGCGTGGCTTCCAGGACCCCGCGGTGGAGGCGCCCGGCCACCCGAAGTGCTCGCAGATGGGGAGCAAGGATGGTTTCTCCTCCCCACCCCA
>NW_011890093.1:6398-8541 GCF_000151845.1 Pteropus vampyrus
CTGCTTTATGCGGCTGGAGAGGCTTTGGGACCATTTACTGAAAGGGCCGTGAATAGCAGGAGACCCCCTGATTTATAGAGTGGGAGGGCAGTAATAAAGCCAGTTGGGCTTTCGGAGTTTAAAGTGTCTTTGAGCATGCGCATGGGGATGAGTGGTGAGTGACGTGTGAGTCTGGAGCTCAGGTGGGGAGGGGTGCGGAGGTCGGCAGAGCGGTTAGTGTGAAGAGCGAGTTTCCCCATCCCCGGAAGGTCTGCAGCATGTCCAAACGCGCCATCCTGAGACAGCGACAAAGTGACGAGGACAAGCGAAGACTTCCGTTCGGTTGCCCTTGTGCTCAAGTTTAGGAGCCTCTGTGCAGGGAGGGCGAGGTGACGAGCACGGCTTCAGAGCCCTGGGTGGTCCGGGGACACCCATGATAAGCTTTGCTGGCTTTAGGGAGGAGTGAATCGTATGAAAAGAAGAAATATTTGAAAAGCACAGTCATTTTAAAGCATCTGGAGCAATCACTTTGGTTCGGTCCAGGAGGAAAACATGAAAACGTTTTCTAATGCTAACAGCAGCCCTTATGTTAGGAAAACACCGGAGACAGCATGCGAGCACCCCCAGAAGCCCCACATCTGCGTGTGATGCTTTCGTGCGTCACCCCATTTCCTGGAGCGTAGCAGGATGGAGTCGGCACAAGAGTGTGCTTTTTCCTGTTAGGACTCTGGTTAAAATTCAAAGCAGAGCACAGAAGGCGCTAAGCCCGCACAGTCTATGTTCAGGAGATCACGGCGAGTTAGCAGTGTAGTCAGCAGTCGGGGAGCTTAAAGCAAGGAGGCCTGGGATGGACGCGGCACGAAAGAACCCCGTGTCCATCCTGCACACGCTGGGTGACGGCCGCTGGGGACCTTGGCGGAAGGGCATGGAACAGTAGAGCGAATTTGGGAGCACGGGGCCTCCGTGTCCTCCAGCCGCTCACACCGTGCCCAGCACACAGCTAGGGTGGGTGACGGGTGAATTGGTCAGGGAAGTGGTGAGGTCACGGCTAGCACGGGGCCAGGCACCATGACAGCAGAGAAAGCCTGGCCTTGACACACCTGGGCTCAGGGTCTTGACCTTCATGGAGTGGTGCCGGTCCCTGGGGGTCACCGGTGACTTCTCCAAGGTCTTATAAAGGTCCCCCAGGAGCCATTCCAAACCTGTGGAGTTGTCTTTCTCTCCTTTGGAAAAATCGAAGCTATCCGTGTTGATCGTTTGCCAAAATCCATAAGGAAACACGCGGAGGGGCGGACCACGTGCCCGGCGTGGGCCTGCACTGGGTCCGTGGTCTTCACGGCTGTCTGCTCGGCGGAGCACCTGGTGACCTCTTTCTCCTCCGTAGTCTCTACCTGAGGCCACCCCCGTTAGACGGGAAGCCTGTGGAGTGTCGGGTTTGAGACAAGGAGCACAGCCAGAAGGAGTGGGAATGAGACATCTAGGACACGGCAATGTTTATTTAGAACAGCCTTTCGGAGGTATAATTTATGCAGCATACATTTCACCCACAGAGAGTATGACACAATGGTTTTTCGTATATTCACAGAGTTGCATATCCGTCACCACGATTAAGCTTAAAACATCGCGTCACCCCATGAAGAAAGCCGGTCCCCACTCTTCCTTAGTCTCCCTCCCCACCCGCCCCTAATCTACTTTCTGTCTCCATTCTGGATGTTTTAAATAAATGAAATCGTACGACATGTGGTCCTGAACGTCTAGCTTCTTTCAGGTGGCACAATGTTTTCAAGGTCTGTCGTAGGCTAGGCCTGTGCTTCGTTCCTGTTCAGTGCCGTCTACTATTCCATTGCATAGGCATACCACATTTTCTTTATCCCTTCATCAGATGGACGTTTGGGCTGTTTACCCTATTGGGTATTATAAATAACGCTGCTACGCATATTTGTGTGCAAGTTTTCGAGTGGACCTATGTTCTCATTGATCGGGGCTGTCTGCCTAGGAGTGAGCTTGCTTGGCCACATGGTACCTCTATGCCCAACTCTGCCAGACTGTTCTCCAAAGGAGCGACCCCATTTCACCTTCCCACCAGCGGGGTATGACAAGCATCCTTAGTAGAAATCCCTGCTGACTTCTGAAAGTGTCCAAGGCACAGAATGGAAAGTATGGG
>NW_011890093.1:10146-12487 GCF_000151845.1 Pteropus vampyrus
ATGCCAGGAGAAGAGGCGCAGAGGGACAAGAAAGGCCCAGGCCGACGTGGCTGGGGGCAGGGAGGAACGTGTCTTCCGAGGACTGTGGGCGAGCCTGAGGCCTAGCCGACAAGCCGTAGTGCCTCGTTCTTCTATTTCTGCGTTTTGTTTTGTTTTGTTTTTAAATGCCCAGAAATGTTAAACAAGAGGGCTCGGGGGAGCGGGGTCCAGTTTCCAAACCCCCCTTACGTGCGCACCGGAACCGAGGGCCACTGAGATGTTGTGCGCCTCCTGCCTAATCTGCACCTACGTCCTGTCTTGAGGTCTCACGCGGTGCGGTGTGTTTATGGCGGATCGAGTAGGGGGTGGGGGAGGAAGTCCTGATTCCAGAAGCAAAGCCTGTGGAAGAGAAAGGTCCACTGCCCTAGACGGCAGCCTCGGACATCGTCCAAGCGGCGGCGAAACCAGTGGTTTGATCGATGGGGCGTATTTCGTCGCTCCCTCCGTTAACCATTTTGTGTCTTATTGATACCATCTACATACCGTCTTATACACGTTTTAGTTACCGTTCTATAACCCTAATGCCTGTGAGACCGCCTGGCACGAAATAAACGCGCCCCCCTCACGCCCAGCCCCCTCATCATCCGTGTCTAATTCCTCTCAGAAACGAACTCTTCTGCGAACGTTTGCGCGTTCCGCTGACAGACCACAGCAAGCCTGGGCAGCCCTGCAACGGCAGAGAAGGCAGCTGGCTCAGAATGATTTCTGGGACGCGAGAGCGGCAGCGTCTGTTGCTGTACCGTGTCAGGACAGCGCCAAGTAGAGGGCAGGACGCTCGTGGCGAAGGCAAGAGTAAAAACGAATCGCAGGGAACCTCATCGGCATGCCGGTGGTGAGGGGGGCCTCCGCTGCAGCCCTCACCCCGACAGGTCCCCAGGCACAGGCCCCGCCTCCAAGGGGTCGTTTCAGCCTCCTGTAGATGAGGGTGGAGCTGGCAGCAGCAGTCTGCCAAAGGCAAACTCTTGTCACAGGGGCGAGGGCATTGCAGCAAAGTGGCCCTGTCACGGGGCGTGGCCGACGGGAGGCAGCGCGGAGGGACACTCTCCTGGAACAGCTGCTTCCATGGGGCTCCCCCAGGCCCTCCGTGGACAGGAGTGGCCTGACTCTGTGTTTCTTTTTGTGGTCGAGTCGAGGCCTCTGGCTCTTTTTGAGTCCGTGGGGAGGCAGAGCGAAGTTGGCAAAACATTTTGGGGGCTGAGATCCACCCAGTTTGAACCCCGGCTCCGCCACTGTGATGAGCGACTCACCCCGAGTCGGGCTCCATTTCCCTATTGGTAAATTGGGGTAGCGCCTGGAGTGCTTTCGCTAAGGAACGTGGCCACGTGTGACGGCCTCGATCTGCAGAACAGCTCAGGGGGGCCGGGTCCCTTTCCCGGGTCTGTGTCTCAGGCCCGGTACCTGCACAGTTTGTGTGACTTCGTTAAAGATGACAACACGCCTAAGGGTCTCTGCCAGATGAATGTCACCGGGACCAGGTGAGACCTGCCCCGGGGGACCCTTCATAGACTTTGTGAGAGAGGGGACAGGCCTGTGGGCCATCTTGACGTGGGAACCCCTGTCCAGACAATCCTAGTGGTCGGGGGCATGCCCGCCTCGTGCCTAGCCCCAGGGTGGGGACCGTGAGCGAGTCTCTGAGCTGTCGAGAACAGGGCCTCTGCCTGAAGCTTTATCACGTGGCTGAGGACCTGACACAGACGCTTGGCGGATCGTAAACGCCGAGCTCCAGACGCAGACACGCCGCTCCAGACGTGGTCCACGCGGCACGGCGCACGGTGGGCAGCAGCCTCCGAGCATCAGAACGCTGGCGCTTGGTCAGGGCAGCGAGCGACGACTGTCTCTGTGGCGGCAGCAGCAGCGCCTCAGGCTGAATTAGACGGATGGGGAAACCGACGAGGGCCGATCAAAGCCCTTTTTCTTCAGCGTTCCTTTAGGTGGGCGCTGAACCAGCCAGCCCGGCTGAGGACCGTTGGCCACCGTTGACAGGCGAAGATGTCACACAGGCAGGGGCGGGATTCAAGCGGGGCTTCTGCCGTAAGAGCCAGTGCTCCTGTGGCTGTGTGGCCGTGCCGCTCACAGACTGTCCCGGGTGTGGGCATCTTCCCCGACGACCCATCCTCGAAGCATCTCAGGCACCAGGAAGGCTTGTGCAGAGCCTGCGGTGGGGGGCGGGGGGACACGGCGAGTGGGAGGAGGGGACCATGTGTCAGGTGAGGCCGGAGGGGCAGGGGGGCCGGTCGCGCTGGCTTTCCTCAGCCAGGTTAATGGGGTTTTGTTTTCATTCGGGGAGCAATGAGAGGCAGCC
>NW_011890093.1:15311-15834 GCF_000151845.1 Pteropus vampyrus
TGGTCCGTAAAGAGAGGGAAGGGAGGAGACCCTTTCCGTAGGAGCGTGTGGTGCCCTGGTCACCCGTGCCGTGTGGAGGACACGTGGGCCGGAGCGGCAGGACACAGACTCGTGAGAAATAGGGAGTGGTTTACCTGTCTGTCAGGTGCGTGGATGAGAGGTTGCCAGGTCGAGGGCGGGGGGCGGGGAGAGGTGTGTCGGGGGGCCTCGGGGACGAGGTCTTTGCATTGCGTGTTTGCAGCCAGCGGGGAGAGGCACGAAACGAGTACGTCACGAATGACTCGGCCAGGCGGCGTCGGCCAGCTTCTGTGCTCGGCCACCCCCGTGCGTGAGCAGGGAGCGGAGTGGCCCCGTGATGGCAGGGGTCAAGGCGGGCCACTTGGTGCGCACTGAGGAAGCAGCCGGTGGGCGGGACTGGGGACCAGAGCCCTGGGTTTCACCGTGACCACCTTTAAAAAATGACCATTTTGTGTTTTCGTTTTTATTTTTCCCAGCTTGACTGAGACAGAGTCGGTACATAATG
>NW_011890093.1:17929-19815 GCF_000151845.1 Pteropus vampyrus
GTTTATACGACCAAGTGATCGATTTAGGAAGCTATTGGCAAAATGAGGAAAGAGGACTTGGGCGATGGAGAGAAGGCCCGTGACTGTCCCGCGTGGTTCCTCGTGGGTCGACATCTGCATTAAACGGGCATCCGTGGCTGTTTTTGCCCGATGATATTGGCGAAAGAGTCGTGGGTCATTCCCTTTCTCTTAGAGGTGCTGGTCATCCATTCGTGCTGGGCCGATTGGCCCTGCTCGAGCCCTTTGTCCTGGAAGATGGTGGACCCTCTCGGGCAGCCATCAGAGTGGCTTCTCTTTCGAAGCTGTGAAACGCCTGTGTCCCTCCAGGCAGCGCCCTCCTAGCCTCCCCCCGCCCACCCCGCCCGCCATTCATATGATGCACACGTGCTGAAGTGAGCTCCACACACGCAGAGTCTGTTTTGTTCCCCGCTGTGTTCTCGGTGCAGGCAGTGGCAGAATGCCGTCTCGTAAACACGCGCTACCAGGTTATACGTGATTGTGTGTGTGTGTGTGTGTGTGGAGGGGGATGAGGCCTGACCTGAGCAGCAACAGCCCCTGCAGGTGACGGGACCGGGCGTGTCCTGCCGCCCGCCAACTCCGTGTTGCCTTTGATCCCGAAGACCCCATAAAGCGCTTATTAAAAGAGTGAATGGCACGTTTCGCATGACACCCGGTCTTCCGTGGTGTTTGGCCTTGTCGCCCACAGGCTTTTCAGTAAGGGAGCCTCGCTGCCTGGAACGGGGTCACCCTGAGCGATCACGCCGTCCGATTGGGGGCGTGTCGGGGGACATGGCTGCTCTCCCGCTTGGGTAGGGCTGTAGAGTTGGATTTTGTGTTATCTCTCACCCTAATACCTAGTCTGAGGCATTCCCGCGTGACATGAAAAGTGGCTTGGTTCGTATAGCTTCCACAAGGTCCACACGGCTGCTGCCTGCTCACCCTGGGCTGGGCAGATGTGGCCACCTGGGAGACTGCGGACGTCACCGGCTCTGGGAGGAGGAGCCTGCCCACGAGACCTTTACAGTGTCCTGCGCCCCTGAAGGGGAGCTGCTTCATAGCCTGTGAGCCCCACAGACCGAGTTCAGCCCCCACTGCCTGCCCCCAGGAGGCGTGCTCGGTCCTCACTGAGCGGTGAACTTGGCAGACGTTGGCCTGGTGACACCTTTCAGTTTGAACAGGGACTTTCCAAATTGGGAAGCAGGCCGTGCCTGGCGTCGGCCCCTGCCCGCCGTGCGCTTCGTCCGCCCCCGGCGCCCTGCGCTGGCGGAGTACCAAGTCGGGTGGCCGGGCGGACCGCTGCAGAGTAGCTCTTACTTGATGTTGATTGAGACCCAGCGGGGGACTCCTGCTCGAAAGGGCGTGACTGTCCCCTCGCCACGTGGTGATTCACACACTGCCGCCCAGCTCGTGGACATCCTCTTTTCTGCCTCACGCAGCCTGACCACGTCTCTGCTCACCAGCTTTTCTGTGCAGGGGGAGACCCGGGTAGGCGGTGGAAAGGGAGCAAGCCAGGTCTGCTGCTCCGTCAGTGTTCCAGAAAGCGAACGACGAAGGGGCCGGGGCCGAGATTAACGGCCAGGACAGCGGTCGGACGTCACTTACGGCGCAGCACCCCCCGTAAAATTAGGCTGTCACTGCAGAAACGATCACGGCCTCACGCCTGTGTCTCCTCACACAGATGTAAGCCACCTAGTGTGGTTCGGGAGTGATTACGTTAGAATGTCTATGTCTGTATCTAAAATAGAGAAATCGAGCTCTGATAATATGTGCTGTATAGATGGATAATGACTTATGGATAATATGTACACATTAATAGAGATGCATTTTGGAGCTACGTGCTCAAAATTTTTTACTCGGGGGGGGCGGGGGATGCAAAAAAGTTTGGC
>NW_011890093.1:21640-23871 GCF_000151845.1 Pteropus vampyrus
GCCTCTGGCAAAGGGGCCGTGGCTGGGGTTCTGCTTCCAGGCCCCCGCCACCCCCGCGAGGAGGCCCCTGGGCTCTCTGCAGGGGTGGGAGGGAGCGTGCGGAGGCCCGCAGGGAGGAGAAGCCCGCGGGGGACTCTGGCCGGACAGGGCAGGGTGCGGTAGGAAGCTGGCCTTGGCCACCTCCTGGCCCGGCCTCTCCGCCTCCGCTGTGTTTCGGGGTCAGGTGTCTTGCCTTGACCCTCTTTCCTCGTCCCCGGTCCGGGAGGACGGGGGAAACTTCCCGCTGAGCGGGGTCTCCGGAGAGCGTGCCCAGCGGGCGGCAGCCGCCTGTCCCACCGGCCTCTTTAGCTTCATTCCCACATCGTTTCCTCTACCTCTTTCTACTCAGCTTTCTTCCTCTTTTCTTGCAAGGTCAGGGGTAGGCCGGAGATGGGGGGGGGGCAGGGGAGCAGAGGGAAGGCGGGAAGGGAGGAAGGCGGCCTGTGTGTGCTTATGTCTAGTGTCCCTCTCGGGTGCTGGCCTCCTGGGAACCCCGCCCCCTCCCAGGGGGTTTCTTCAGGCCAAACATCACGTTCTGCCCAGGCGGCCTCTCTCCCCAGCCTTCCGGTCCGTCCTCGTGGAGGTCTGTGAGGCCTTCGATGCACAGATCACGTGGCGGAAGGCGGGCGGGCTAGACCAGCACAGAGAGGGAGGTGGCCTGCTCTTGGGGGCGTGCCAGCAAAACCCTGGCTGCCGTAGGTATCGACTGTCACCTGTCCCCTTCCTCCTCTGCCACCCAGTCTGGGGCCATGCCACGCGTGGACCCCTTATTCTGGCTCTGCCTTCCTTCCAGAAGGCTCTCTTCACCCCACAGCTCAGAGCCGTCCCCTCACCCCGTGCGGCGTTATCCCTGGAGGTGACCATCATACTTCACTGTAGCTACCGTTTGGTCGCGTTTCCCTCTCAGCCGGCTGTGGCCTCCATTTTCCTGCTCCTCAAAGGAACGGACCAGTCTCGTCTGTTTCCGGCCGGTCTAACAGGAAGTAGTCAGGTTCATCGCTTGTGAACAGTTCTTGGAACTAAGACCGTCGGCCTTGACTTAGTACAGGAAGTGGTGTGGTCTGCGTGCTCAGGAAATAATGGCCAGAATAAAACATGTGGCAGGTTCTATACGCGGACCGAGAGCCGGGGACCCGGAGGAAGTGCCGGAAGCCTCTCCACGCTGCCGACTGTTCTTCCACGTGTGATTCTGACGGCCGCGTGGCGTTCTAGCGTCCGGTGTGCCACACACTTTGGTGGCATGAGAGCTGGGAAGCCGGAGAGGGATCGAAAGCGGGAGTGATTTTAGGAAGGAATTCGAGGCTTAGTGTTGAGTAGCCAGCGTTCCCGGCTGTAGAAATCCGCCGGGGACGAGCTGTGTCCGAGAAGGTGCACGGCACCTGCCGTGTGACTGTCCGGGCGGTGAGGGGAGCGGCTGCGCCTTCCAGTCTAACTTCACGCCGGCCACCTCCGCGAAGGTCGTTCCGTTCAATCTTGCCGTCGTCTCAGGGAGGTCGAAGATTCAGGTTCCAGTTCTCTCAAACCGTCTGCAGGAAACATGATCCCGTCTCCCGAATCCAGGGGTCAGACTTGTTTGTGGCTTAGCTCTGCCGACGCCTTCGGTACGTGGGAGAGGGTAGAAGCCTGCAGCGGTCCTCCCGGGCGCCAGTCACGGGAAGCACGCCCAGGGTGGGACCCTCTGTCTTGGCTAAGTTCGAAAGGGTCACATGTTCTGAATAGAAACACACGGGGACTTAATCCGATCTTACCTTCCGGCTAAGCATCAGAACGTTGAGAGAGGCACGAGATCACCTTTCCCGAGCGGGAAGGCTGCACCCGTCATCAGATACACCGAAGTAAGCCGTCTGTCAGACTCACGTCCTGGAGTTGGGCCCACACCCTCGTGCAAACCGTGTCCTGTTTTGTTTCAGGTGCGCGGTAACAGAGTCTCGCAGTGGAGAGGGGCCGCCGGAGACACGATCCAGGCTCCCGTTTCAGACCGGACAACGATCTTTAGGCGACGGGGGTGGAATGCCGATGCGGGGGAGGAGACAAGGGACTGTGTGGCTGTTCGTGTGGTGAGGGCAGCGGTCAGGTCTTCGCACCATGACCCCCGTGGCACCCAGCATCGCACGACTGGCTTCCCAGTCGCTTTACCGAGTGCAGGTCCCATGTTTCGTCATGCTCCAGAGTGCTCTCCCACCAACGACCTT
>NW_011890094.1:0-861 GCF_000151845.1 Pteropus vampyrus
CGGGAGGCAGGCGAGATACAGAATAAAGCCAAACGCGGCCGATCCATCAGCCTCCAATGAAGACAGAGTGCCGGCCGCAGAGGGGCCCGTGGGGCAGTCATTAAGCGTGGGACGGGCTGGTTCAAATTAACTGGTTCAGCTGTGACCTCTGGTCCCCAGGAAAGGTTGGGAGTGTTGACTACACAGAGCAGAAAACCCAGCCAAGCGGACACAGTAATTGGCGGCCAGCTCAGCTGAGAGGTCCAGGAGCAGAGAGCCCCTCCTCTGCCCGAGCCCGCCTGTGGTGTCCCCGCGGCCACTCGGAAGGGGGCGCCTGGGGACCCAGCCAAGGGGTGCAAGCTGTGGGGCCGCGGGAGCCACAGCGACGCGGGGGCCACGGGGGGCTTGGCACCTGGCGCGGGGCCGCAGAGAGACCCCTTCGCTCGGGCGGTCCCCACGGGAGCCCCAGCGCCGCGTGGCTGGGACGAGCATGCGCTCGGCCACTTCCGGGTGATGCCTGCTGCCCGTCTGGTCGTTGGGACAGCCCTCAGGTGGCACTCGGTTTGGGAGTGAGGTGGCTGCTCCCTCTTTCTCGGACCCGGCTCCTCTGGCTCCAGTACCCAGGTGAGAGAGCTTCTTGCCCTCACAGGTGGTCCCCGGTCCTGGCCGTGGGCTGACCGCTCGGGTCTCCCCTGCTGGCATCCACTGCTGCACCCACTGCCCGCCCGACACCTCCCCTTGGACACAAAACGTGGCCACAACCGATCAGTCCGAGACCCATGTGGAGACCCCCCCACGTGCCGGCGGGGCCAGTCCCCCTGCGATAAGGGCCCCCCGCCCGGGGCCCCTGTCAGGCCATCGCTCTGCCCCCCACCCCGCTCC
>NW_011890094.1:6429-8494 GCF_000151845.1 Pteropus vampyrus
ACACCGACCAGCTGGCCCTGCCGTATAGCAGCTCTGCCCGACAGAACTTTCTGGAGGATGGCGGTGTTCCGTGTCTGTGCCGCCCAATGTGGGAGCCACTGGCCACCACGGGCTGCCAGGCACGTGCCATGTGTCTAGTGCCGCCGAGGAACCTATTCTTTAATTGTATCTAATTTAACTTTAACTTAAACCCCACATCTGGGAGTGGCTGCCATTCTGGCTGCTGGACATGAAGCCAGGCCTCGGGGGACGTCGGGTCACCGGCGTGGCCGACACGGAGGTGGGCTGAGAGGCAGACCCGCCGGGATGCAGGAGCCTGGTAAGGACGCCTGGATCCCCCACTCCAGGGGGGGACCCCCCGTCACCTGCCCTGGAGCCTCTGCGCCCTGCTGGTGGTATGGGGAGGCGCTGTCCTTTCACGCTAGGTGGGGACGAAAGGGAGGATGGCAAGGTGGCTCCTCTCGTGGCCACCGCTGTTGTAGACGGGACTGGGGCGGGGGCTGTCAGTCTGCAATTCCAGGAAGAAATTCTCTCCGCCGCCTGTTAGCAGGATGACCTCGAACAAACCACTTCTTTGACCTTCCGCGTCGACCTCCACCAGACGCAGACGCCCCGCTTAGGGTTCTGCCGACGGCTGGATAAAGCACTGCATCTGCCACGCCCGATGATGCACGCGGTGTCCCTAGGCTGCACCCTGTGTCTGAGCCCGGTGGGATACCTGTGCACGCTGCCGTAAAGGTGCAGCCTTAATGACGGTGGGCGAGGCAACACGCAGCCTCGGTCCGTAACCGCGTGGCGAGCACCCGGCTGCGGGCACCGGCATTTCCCAGCTCTCCCGATTACCACAGGGTGACGCCGGCTTCTCTGCGTGGCTTTGTGACGTCCCCTCGCTTGTTCTCGGTGGCCCGGGTCAGAGAATGCAGCGTGTCCACACACGCGCACACGTGCACAGACGCACTCACGCGCACACGCGAACACGCGCACACGCACACACCACCGAGCGACACCCCAGCTCCCGCCCGCCCTCTCCCCACGCCGGGCACCCTGTCCCCCCGACGACCCGCACCCACTTCCTCCTCACGGTCCCGTCACCCATGCCGTGCGGACGGCCGCTCGCTGCGTCCCACCCGCAGCCCGAGCTCCCCTTGTCCTGCGTCGTCCCTCGGGTGAGCGCGGAGGTGAGTGACGGGCATTTTCGCTCTTCGCTTCCAAGAAGAGGTGAAAAATTAGTGAACGGGCGGCAAAGCTGACGAGGCGTCGGTCCCGGGTGGGCTCGTCTGTAATTAAAACTCACCCCGTCTGCGTTCTGCCCGGCGCAGCTGCCCCCGCAAAACGTCCGGGGGCGCCCGCCTGCTAATGAGGATGCTGGCTAATTACTCGCAAAACGATGAAGAAATCTCGCTGGGACAACCGAGGGGGCTTGGCGGGGGGCCCGTCCGCGCCTCCCAGGCCCTCATCCTGCCAGCACAGCGTCGCTTCTGAGGACGGTGACGTTGCCGGCAGACAGGACGCCGAGGCCGGGGCCCAGCGCGGGGCGGCGAGGCCTCTGCCGCGGGAGGGTGGACGGAGGCTCTGGTGGGCCACGTTTATCTCCCAGCCCCGAGGAGACTCATGGGTCCTACCACCGGGAAGATGGCCCCTCGGCCTGGCAAGACCCCTGTGCTTGTCTCACCTCCGGCAAGTCTTGGAGCTGCGACGGCGTCTGGGAGGGTGACCGCTGGCCCGTCACGGGGTCTGGGAGGGTGACCGCTGGCCCGTCACGGGCTGTCTCACGCTCCTTGCTGCTGGGCTGTCAGGTGAGGTGGTGGGTGAGGGCCAGTTCGGGTCCTAGGGCTGGGGCTAGGGGCTCTGGACAGGGGACAGAACGGAGCTCTGTGGTGGGCCACTCCGGCCCTGCCCAGGAGCGCCCATAGGGAGCGGCTGGTGGGCGGGAGAGAGACCAGGAGGCTGGCGACGTGCAGCTGCCCGCTGCCCTGCAGAGCCTGCTCCTGTTCATCACTTCAGGGAGGAAACCGAAGGTCCCCTGCTTCCCACTCTGTGCTGGGGCCTCGTCCCCACCCCCGGG
>NW_011890094.1:9539-12290 GCF_000151845.1 Pteropus vampyrus
GTCCCGGGTCCCTCTCCCCACCCCCGGCTTCTGACAGCACACGGAGGACGCGGTCGACGCCAGACCCTGATACCGGAACGGGACGTGTGCAGTTCCGTGACGCCCGTCACACGTGTCTCTCCGTGTAACCGCCACCGAAATCGGGTCACATCCGACCCGTCGCCACGGCGGCCTTGGGGCACCCCGCACGCCCCCACCGTCTCACCGACCACCCGGCCAGCGCTGACCCGTTTTCCGTCTCCACGACTCGGTCATTTCGAGAGATGCGGCTCCCTCGGACACCGAGGTCAGGCCGAGCTGTGTCTTGCTCAGACCTTTACGAAGCCTCTTCCGCCACTTCAGGTAACCGAGTCGCCGGTGGCTTCTGAGCAGCGTCGCCCTCTCAGAGCGCTCAGGGGCGCGTTCCCCAGAAACGTCACCCCCACGGGGTCGCACGGCCCCGACCCTCCGTCAGGCGCCGCTCAGCGCGTCTCGATGAGCTCGACGAGCCCGCGCTCACGCTAATGACCGTGATTACGCGCGCGCACAGGTGTTTCTATCCGGCCTTATTTCGAAACGTTTTATGGAAAGCGTAGACACTGTCCAGCTAAATATTTCAAATGCAGACTTACTCATTATCATAAAAGCGTCTGACACCTTCGCCGAGTCTTCAGGTTAGCTGTGCCTAAGCATTTACACGTAGAGCGACGTATTGTTTTTCCATAAATCACTGACTTTCTGTTTCTCCTGTATACAGTGAGGGGGGGGCGCATTATGTTAATTTTTTTAAAAAATGACACGTGCCGGGTAGGTTGTGTTGCCTATGATTTTCACGTCGGGAGAATACAGGATTTGGAGCAGGAGGGCTTGCTGGGTCTCAGGGGCCGGGTGGGACTTCTGGGACCTGAGCACCCACGCTGCGTCCTCGCTGGCCGCGCCAAGCTGCCGTCCAGGGGGCTGGACGTCTTTCGAGGCTGTTGCCACTTGGGGTCCTCTTTGACGAACCGAAATTCATACTCTTTGTCTAATTTTTCTCCTGTATTATTTACTTTATTCTTATTGGTTGGTGAAAGTTATTTACATATTCTGGACACGAGTGCTTTGCTATATATACTTAAACTATTCTTCCTTTTCTTTTTCATTGTGTTTTTGGGGTGTGTGTGTGTGTGTGTGTGCGCGCGCGCGCCGAAGTGTTTTATCTGTTATAGTTACAGTCACCAATCTTTTGCTTCAGGCGCCTTCTCTTTGATGCTAATAAATTATTTCTTATTCTTAGGTAATAACGATAACATCCTAAAATTCTTTCGAGAAGTTTTAAAGGCTTTTGAAAAACTCACGTTTGTGTCTTTAACCATGTGGAACTCATTACACTGAATAGGGTGAGGAAGAGAAGCTGATATTTTTCTGATGAGAAGTCCCCATTTTCAGTCATCCGCCCACGCCTCACTAATTCTCCTCTCTCTCTCTCTACTTATCACCAAATTCCCACACGCACGTCATTCCGTTTCAGGGCTGTTCTGTGTTCTGACGGTGGCCTTCGATGGCTCTGGAATTCCTCGAACCAACATGGCCCAGTTTTGTGTTTCTTGACTTTTAATGTGCAAGTCTCTCCTCCTTAAACTTATTTCCTTCACAATTCTTCCTGGAGTTTTACTCCCCCGTATGAATTGGGGAATTGGTTTGTCGGTCTTTAATAACCATCCTGTTGGGCTTCTGATTGGGATGCCGTCGAATTTATACCTTAATTTAGAGAGAATTGTAGTTCTTGTGTTATTAAGTCTATCCATCTATGAAAATCTCTTCATTTATTCAGATCTTTTATTATGTCCTTCGATAGACTTGGTAAATTCTCGTGCATCTTTTATTACATTTATTCCCAGGTAACATAAGTTGTTGTGCTATTGCGAGTGAAAGATTTTTTCTATTACATTTCTTATTTGCTATATTTATGGTACATAGGCACGGTATTGATTTTTTTTTTAATGTCAGTTCTCTATCCACCTGCTCTGTTTTTATGTGTCGATCACCGAATGCTAGACCCCTGATGATTTCTCTTCTCGGCTCTAATAATTCGTCCAGATGTTCCCGGACTATTACGTAGTCCGCGGACTGCCACGGTTTTCTCTCTTTCCATCGTCTGCCCTCTTCCCCTTCCTTCTGGCAGAGATTAGAGCGTCCAGCGCAATGTCGCCTGTTAGCACCGAGGAGTCAGTCCTACCTCTTCCTGACGGAATCAGAGCTGCTTCTCCACCGATGTTCTTACATTCGATTTTACATATTAATTTTAGAGTAGTTTTATGAAGATTAGTATCCTATACCTTTATTTTAACCTTTTTATATACAGAAGTATATGTTCCATTTATATTCCAATTGTGTATGTTTTTGAATACATTCGCATCTCTTATAATCGATTACTGTCATACCAGACTGATTTCTAGCGTCTTATTTTGATTTTACTATTGAAAAAAATTTTTTTCATCCTTTCTTGCCTTCTGTTGGATTAATGCCTTTGAACTTTTATGTCTCGGCAGGTTTGGCAATGATGAATATATTTCCAAAATTTTAGTGGTTAATTAAAATTATAATACTTAGGATTAATTTTTTAAATTACCGGAATTATAGAGGCATTCAGAATTTTCATCTTCCTGCCGTTCGTGATCAGGAAATTTCCACGCTTTAAGCACGGAATGCAGCTTTTCATTTTTTAATTGTTGGGTAGTGCTTTATTTTACCTTCTTTTTGTAAGCATGACAAATTAGTGGGATTTTTTTT
>NW_011890094.1:12340-16216 GCF_000151845.1 Pteropus vampyrus
GAGAGAATTGTAGTTCTTGTGTTATTAAGTCTATCCATCTATGAAAATCTCTTCATTTATTCAGATCTTTTATTATGTCCTTCGATAGACTTGGTAAATTCTCGTGCATCTTTTATTACATTTATTCCCAGGTAACATAAGTTGTTGTGCTATTGCGAGTGAAAGATTTTTTCTATTACATTTCTTATTTGCTATATTTATGGTACATAGGCACGGTATTGATTTTTTTTTTAATGTCAGTTCTCTATCCACCTGCTCTGTTTTTATGTGTCGATCACCGAATGCTAGACCCCTGATGATTTCTCTTCTCGGCTCTAATAATTCGTCCAGATGTTCCCGGACTATTACATAGTCCGCGGACCGCCACGGTTTTCTCTCTTTCCATCGTCTGCCCTCTTCCCCTTCCTTCTGGCAGAGATTAGAGCGTCCAGCGCAATGTCGCCTGTTAGCACCGAGGAGTCAGTCCTACCTCTTCCTGACGGAAGCAGAGCTGCTTCTCCATCGATGTTCTTACATTCGATTTTACATATTAATTTTAGAGTAGTTTTATGAGGATTAGTATCCTATACCTTTATTTTAACCTTTTTATATACAGACGGATAAGTTCCATTTATATTCCAATTGTGTATGTTTTTGAATACATTCGCATCTCTTATAATCGATTACTGTCATACCAGACTGATTTCTAGCGTCTTATTTTGATTTTACTATTGAAAAAAATTTTTTTCATCCTTTCTTGTCTTCTGTTGGATTAATGCCTTTGAACTTTTATGTCTCGGCAGGTTTGGCAATGATGAATATATTTCCAAAATTTTAGTGGTTAATTAAAATTATAATACTTAGGATTAATTTTTTAAATTACCGGAATTATAGAGGCATTCAGAATTTTCATCTTCCTGCCGTTCGTGATCAGGAAATTTCCACGCTTTAAGCACGGAATGCAGCTTTTCATTTTTTAATTGTTGGGTAGTGCTTTATTTTACCTTCTTTTTGTAAGCATGACAAATTAGTGGGATTTTTTTTTAATAGTTAGTAGTGAATTATATTTACAAACATATTTTTTCAGTCGATGGACCCATTTTGTTACCTGGATGTTAACTAATTTCTTCTGTTTTTTTTTTTTTTTTTGATCTTTGCTGAATTATATTATTCGTTAGTTCTTTCAGTGCGGCCGAGAACCCCTCTCAGCCCTTGCCTATCTGAAAAGTCTTGATTTTGTTCTCCTTGAAGGATAGCCTGGTTGGGTATAGAACTGCAGACCGGACATTCTGTGTCCTCAGCAGTTTGAATGAGTTACCACATTGCCTCCCAATATCCCCTGTGGTTGGTCATAAATATGCCTGTATTTCCTTGTTGCTTTTAAGGTTTTCTCTTTGGGGTTTTGCGATTCCATGAAAATATGTCTTGTCGCGGGGTTGTGTGAACTTATCCCGCTCAGGACGCACTGGGCTTCTCTCAGCTGAGGACTTATGGTTCTCAAATAACCATGGCCCTGATCTCCACGAACATCTCCTCTCTCTGATCCACCGTCTCCTTCTGAACCCCGTGGGACACCATGTTGGACCTTCTCGATCCATCTCCTCAGCCTCAGCCTCTTTCCTACGCCTCACGCAACTCTTTAAGAGGCTCTCCCGCGGGTCAGCTTTTCCGTGCGTTTATAGCTAGGCGGGTGGCACCCATTTCAATCAGCGTCGCGCGTGTCTGGAACGGGAGGGGAGGTTTTCTTCGGTCGGGCGCCACGGTGTCTCTTGAGCCTCCTGCCTCTGTGCTCTGAATCCCACGTAGACCAGATTTCCTCCATCATTTTCAGGCTGTCGCAGGCTCGGGAAGGAAAACCATCAAGACCTCCACCTTCTTTTCTCGGGGAGCTAACTAGTCACAGCACCCTGTGCAGCAGCGTTAACGCCAGTGCCAGAGCCAGGTCCCCCCGCGTGACCGGCGCCGGCACTCAGCGGGTCCCCCGTCAACATTTGTTTCATAAGCAAACACCCGTGCGTCGCAGTCCGGAGCGATTTCTACGCATCCTGCCATTTAGGCCCCACGATGGCCCGGGACAGGGCATGATTCTTCCTCCTCTTCTAAGACAAATGAGCACGGAGTGGCTACAAGAGTGACCAAGGTCCCACGGACAGCGAGTGGCCGCGTCAGGATTGGAAGCTCCGACCTCCGACCTTCTGGAGACGTTCGAGAGACATCGACGTCAAATATATCGATGTCTCTCGAACGTCTCCAGAGAAAACCGAGAGGCAAGAACGCCAGGTATTCGGACGCGTGGCTGTATTACCTGGGCGTCTTTTCCGCGGGCTGATAGCAGAGCGTGATGGGCGAAAACCCGCCTTCGAGAAGGTCTCCTTCTAAGAGGAAATGACGCAGAGACAGAGCACACGGAAGCGACCAACGCCGAGAGCTTCCCACGGCCGGTGGCGCTCGGCCCGCGCTGTAGAGACCGGGATCGCTACCAGGTGACGGGAGTGAGCGGTGGGTTCCCAGCCGAAGGCCAGCGCCGCGGAGGCCGGCGGGAAGGTGGCGTCTGCCGGGTCCCAGCCCCTGCAAAGGGTCAGTGCTCCAGGAGGACAAAGGGAGAGGGGCCGTGGCCGTGGGCGAGGCTGGCACGTGGGCGGGAGGGGACGCAACTCTTGGGAAGGACATAGCCCAGTAGACAAGGGAGGGAGTGTCACGCCCGGCTAACGGTCAGCGGAGTCGTGTTTGTGGGTGTCTGTCTGGACCACCGAACGCCCTGAAGACGAGGAAGGACCTCAGCTCCAGGAAGGACCTCGGACGTCGGAAGGACCGCGGACGTCGGAAGGACCGCTCGTGGCCCATGCGCGCGTCCCGCCGGCTCGGGTTCCGACTTCGTCACGGCGCGGTCCTCCCGGGAGCTGAGGGAAACTCCAGTCCCCAGGCCTAAGTCCTTCGCACCGGCCGCGGCGCCTCCTGAGGATGCGGGCGCCGTCCCTTTGCCTCTTTCGGCCACATCCCCGTCCATGGGGACGGGAATCAAAGCACCGCGAGGAGCCGCAGCTCCTCCCGTGCGGCAGGGAGCACTGTGGGTGACGGACTCGATTCGCAAAGAGACGCGGCTGTGATTTCGTTTCGGCCGCCAGGTCGATGCATTTTTTTTCCCTAATTTCAGACTTGGGTGCCCCATATCCAGCTTGCAGTGGCCCACGTGGCTCTCAGTCAGTGTCCTCAAGTCACCTTCATGCATAAAGCTGTTTATCCTTAACTAGATTACGGGCTGCCGGAGGCTGAGGCTCGCTCTTCCTTTGGGACCCAGTTTCCAGGGAGGGGCTGCATCTCCCCATCTCGTCGGGGGCTCCTTGGGGTGCAGCCCGCCTTCCCACCCATTCGATCTGTAGCTCCTCAGTGGACCCTGCTGTGTGCCAGGCACGGGTGGGGATTCTGAGCTGAATCTGACGGGACTGAGGGGCCTATATCGTGTGGTCATGGGTACGGAGGGCACTTTGAAACGTGGGACGCACGGGGAGGGTCTCTGGAGTTGGGAAGGCTGGGACCCTGGTGTGGGGGGTGGTTCTGGGCAGAGGCAACAACCCCACACGGTGCGAGGCGGGCTGAGTCACTAGTGAGGTCCGAAGGTGCGGCTGGGCTGCTGCCTTCGTCCTGGGGGTGACAGGCATGGGGACTGAATCTCGAGGCTCAAAGGCACATGCCGGTGTCTTGGGCGGAGTCTCTCCAGGGTGACCTGCGTCCCAGGCGTCTGCAGACTCCGGGCTGAGTGGGGCCTGAGACGCTGCATTCCTTACTAGCTCCCAGGCGATGCTGACCATCCCGCAGCCGGTCGGGAGGGCGAAGACAGCCGGACACAGCGGGGGCCAGCAGGGGCCAGCTTCAGGTCCAGCCGGGACGGACGCCGTC
>NW_011890094.1:19501-20541 GCF_000151845.1 Pteropus vampyrus
GGGTTCCAGCACCATAGGGCTCCCTGTGGAAGGTGATCAGCAGGAGTACCTCAGGGCACATGGGGACAAACAGGGCCAGCCTGAGTGTGTCCCCCGCCCCCGCCACAGATTCTCTTGTGTGCTCCCTACACCCTGCAGTGGCCGTAGAAATAGGCGGGTCCACGCTCCTTCACAGACAGGGATCGGGGGCTGGAGAGGGGCAGGGGTGCCCCACAAACCAAACCCGTGAGCCGAGGGCTGTGTGGAGGTCACCGCGGGTGATCACCCCACCTCCTGATTCAGGCACCCCCGGCGTGTGTGATCGGTCGCGCTTGCCGCAAGCCCAGTGTCTCTTCCTCCCCTCCCCCCCACACACCTCCCCCACGTGACGGGGCGGAGGCTGCATCTTCCCCCCCGGCCCCCTCCATCCAGGGCTGTGATGCTCCAGCGGCTGCGAGGCCCAAATTACCGGCAAAGGGAGATGGATGGCAAGGACCTCCCGGGCTCAAATTGATTCTTCACTCGGCACCGGCCACGTCATGACTCCTCTGCCTGGTGATCATCGAAAACACTTTTTCCTCCACATAATGGCCCAATTCACAGCTCCTTGGTAGGAAGCAAAGATGCACATCTAATCACGGGGTGGATGGGGAGGAGGTGGCCAGCACAGGGTCAGCCTGAGACCGGGGAGGACCCCGGAGACAGGGCACAGTGCCCGGCAGCCCTGGAGACACCCCTGGGAGGGCCGGGGCCAGGCGGGAAGTCTGAGCATCAGCTCCCCTCATCAGGGCTCTGGGGACATGGACATCTGGCCTTCACTGCTTTGCCAAGAAGATAGGCAGAGGGTCCAGACAGAGAAGGGTGTCACAGGGCAGAGGGGTGGCCACGCTCTGTGCTGACTGTGCAGGTTGGGAACGAGGAGGCACAGAATGGGGAGATGTGCTCAAGGTCACCCAGCCAGCGAGAGGCAGAGAAAGACATGACCCCACGGGGCTCCGGGTCCTGCTCCCCACCTCGCGGCCCCCACACGTCTCGGCACTTCCAGGGGTGCTCATGCCCAG
>NW_011890094.1:22629-23645 GCF_000151845.1 Pteropus vampyrus
ACCCTGCCGCCCCCGAGCCCCGGCCAGGCCCAGACAGAAGCTCCCGCCCCTGCGCTCCCGCCTCCTGTCGTTGTCCCATGGGTCACCTCCCGCGACGTCAGTCCTTCCCCCCCAGGACCCTCAGCGTCATGCCGTGCTCCCTCTCTGCCCCTCCCCCAGACCTCTCTGCTCCGCCGTGGGACCCCATGCGCTAACGAAGTCATGGGGACGTGCAGTCCTGGCCATGCTCCTCCCGGGGGCGCACGTGGCCCTCCCTGTCACCGTCATGTCACTGCCTGGAGGTCTCGGCACCTGGCACACGGGTTTGCTCCTCCTGGCCTCGTCCCCACGCCCGCTTCATACAACCTCTGCCCCGGCCTCCTGCCTACCCGCCCTGGCCTCCGTCCCTCCACAGCGTCGGGTATGGGGGTCCCTGACACCCCCAGTCTTGACCCTTCGACGTGTCCTAGTCCACCTGCCCTGGGTTCACTTCCTCCAAACTGACCTGGGTCATCGCCTTGCACTCGGCTGCCTGCCAGGAAGCCCGGCCTAGATCTCCCGCTGGGCGGTCTGTCCCTCCCCCTCCCCCTCCCCACCCCTACCTACAGCTCCAGCAGAGTGGCACCTCCCCACCCCACAGGGCCCAGCCCCCCCACCCCCGCCAGGTGAGGTCCCATCACAGGCTTTACTCCTCGCTGGCTTCTCCAGCAAGCCCTATGGCCATGGGGGGCAGGGGCCTGGGGCTACATCTTCTTTTTGGTCCCTCTCTACTGTGTCATCCTGCGAGGTGCCCGCACTCCTGAGGACAGTACTGTGGGCAGGGCTGGGTCCCCTTGGCACCTCCCTGAGGCCGGTGGGAATGGAAAGAGATCGCATGTCATGACATCAGGGTCCTGAGCTTGAGACTCAGTCCCCTGCCCTCGCCCTGGCCCCAAATGCACCTCCCTCTCCAGGACTCTGAAGCCCCTCCCGCCTGCCGCGGGGCCCCTCCGCCTCCTCCAGACGCCCCAGCTCTGCTGTTGTGTCAGCGACCCCTG
>NW_011890095.1:0-1570 GCF_000151845.1 Pteropus vampyrus
AGCTCCAGAGGTCCCACCCCAGAGCCCAGAAGACATGAAAAAATCCCACCCACACCCACTGTCAAACACCACTGCTTTTGAAACATTAAAAAAAATATATTCTTATAATTTTGCACTTGAAATTATTTGGCGAGTAAGTAACTTATTAAATTTAACATTGGCTTTGAGTGCTCAGCAATCATGCCTACTCAGGAATCCTTAGCGTTGTGACGTGATCAATTCTAAGACCCACGGAGCCAATTGAGATGAATTATGAGCCTTTATTAGCCGGCCGGCGACTGACTCTCTACCACGCAGGGTCAGAGGAGATCAGCCCTGAGCTTCCAGAGGAGGCAGCTTATAAAGACTCCAACTACATCCTTGAATAAGCAGATTACAAGAAGCAGAAGTTAGCCGTTAACGTTTTGTACAAAGATAAATGTATCCGGGGGACTCTCAGATCAAACAGGGCCCAGTAGACAGTTTTATCATCTGCACCTTGGAATGTTGTGCTTCTCCTGGGGCTGGCGCCTGGAGATACCACCTCCCTGAAACTGGAGAATTTCCACTTTTATATTCCCCACTGGTTTTTGAAGGGAAATCAAATCATTGATTCTCCGACTTGGAGTGGTTGGTAGTTTGTTCTGAGGACCATGAGTTTTACTGCCTGGACCCGCTTTCTAACATAGGCAGTTATCCAATTAATTACACAGGGACCAAATGGCAACCCCAGAAATACCAGCATTAGGGGTCCTGTGATGGAGGTAAGCAGTGTAGTTAACCAAGGGGATCCGTTGAACAGGTTATCATACCAAGACCCTGTCCACTGATGTTGTTCTTCTCTGTCACGGAGTCTCTGTCTAACCAGGGCTAAACTATATCTCTAATAATACCTGAAAGATTAGCATAGAAACAGCAGGTTTCACCCAGAGCCACGCAGAGACCTCCCTATAGTCCAGGCCTGTGCATTCCACTGTTTTACAGCGAGGGTTACAGGGTTACAGCTTCCTAGGTAGTAGCAAAGAAATTAGTCTCAGAAATAGTGCCTCGATTTGGCCTGCCCATGACTGAATAGGGCGGCTGAGAGATATGTAATGATCTCTCCCACCCAGTTCACTCTCCCATGGTGCGATTGTTTCGCAGCCCCAAGAGGCACAATAATATTCATTTGGCTTAGCACATGTGGGGCTTCCTTCCTGAGGACACATATAAAGCTGTGTTCCTTGAAGGCCTTTTTCTGTAGCGAGGTTTCCAATGGGGATGACCAGAGTCGGTCCCTTGCCTTATAGTGAGCTTTGCCAGGCTGCCCGAGGATGGCACATAGATCTACATTGAAAATAGGTTGGCTAGAGGTATTCACTATGGAAATAGGAACGCCCATCTCGGTTCTAGTTAACTCCCATCTATACCCTTGGGGCCGGTGAGGATTGCTAGAGTGACAGTGAGTGACATGTAGGAAGATAGAGACAATTAAGATGGTCCAGTCTGAACCCTTAAAAGTCTTATCTTTAATGGGTCCTCTGACTGACGCAGGGTCCATTGTTCCGATGTCTGTGGCGGATGCGCAGCCTTGATCCTAGTATGGTGAATC
>NW_011890095.1:2703-3137 GCF_000151845.1 Pteropus vampyrus
CAGTGGATGATTGCCACTTTCTTTGGCAGCCAAATTGCCTCAAGCAGAGCTAGTATTTCTTCCTTATTCTTGATTTCTTTTCCTCCCGAGGTCAGTAGCCCTCTTTCCTTATATAACGCCCCATGTACATGTGCCGTGGCAAAGGCATACCTGCTGTCTGTATAGATATTAACAGTTTCGTTTTTACCCCACTGCAGAGCTTGAGTCACTGCTACTAGTTCAGCCCGCTGAGCTGAAGTTCCATGGCTTAGGGCTTATGCCCAGATGACAGTCTTGGTGGTAACCACTGCAGCCCCAGCATACCTGACTCCTGAGACGAAGCTACTCCCATCCGTAAATAGAGTAGCGTCCGGGTTCAGCCAAGGGCTGTCTGTCAGGTCCGGTCTGGTGCAGGTGACGTTCTCTAGGACCTCAAGACAGTCATGTAGGGGTTG
>NW_011890095.1:3187-4453 GCF_000151845.1 Pteropus vampyrus
GTCTGGTGCAGGTGACGTTCTCTAGGACCTCAAGACAGTCATGTAGGGGTTGGCGAGGGTCATCGTCAGGCAGTAGGGTGGCTGGGTTGAGTGCGGCAGTTTTCAGGAACTGTATGTGGGGTGAGTTGAGAAGCAAGACCTGATACTGGGTGATTCTAGCATTGGAAATCCACTGGTCCAGTGGACTGCGAAGCACTGACTCAACCGCGTATGGGGCGATGATCTGGAGGGTCTGCCCTAGTGTCAATTTTAGGGCTTCCTTGGTGAGGATTGCAGTGGCAGCGATTGCCCTCAAACAGTTGCGCCATCCTGCTGCCACGTAGTTCAATCTTTTGGAGAGATATGCAACTGGTCGCTTCCAGGGGCTTAAGGTCTGTGTCAGGACCCCTTTCACGATTCCCCGCACCTCGGTAACAAAGAGCTGGAATGGCTTTTCCAGGTTAGGCAGGGCTAGCAGGGGCTGTGGTCAGGGCTGCCTTCAGGGCTTCAAATGCCTTCCTTTCTTCCTTTCCCCAGGCTAGGTCCTCTCCTTTCCCTCCGGTACTGGTGTACAGGGGATTAGCTATTTCTGTGAACCCCAGAATCCAAAGCCTGCAGTAACCTACTGCTCCCAGGAACTCTCGAACCTGTCGCTTGGTGTGCAGCTGGGGTATCCTCAGAATAGCCTCGATCCGACTAGAGGACAGGGCCCTTTTTCCTTTCTGTAGATTGTACCCCAGGTGTGTCACTTGGGGAGTGCAAAGTTGAGCCTTCTTAGCGGACACCCGATACCCATTCTTGTCTAACTCCTGGAGTCGGTCCTCAGTAGCCTGTTTACAGTCTAATTCTGTTTCAGCCGCCAGCAGAAGATCATCAACATATTGTAGAAGTACTACCTCTGGGTGCCTCTGGCGGAATTCAACTAAGTCCTGACTTAGGGCTTCATCGAACAGGCCTGGGGAATTCTTGAAGCCCTGAGGCAGTTGAGTCCAAGTCAACTGTCCTGAGTAAAGTCTGTCTAGGTCTTCCCACTCAGAAGCAAAGATGGGCTGGCTAGCCTCGGCCAGCGGCAGAGTAAAGAAGGCATCCTTCCGATCTAGGACAGTATATACTTGATGACTCGGGGTTAGCTGGCTGAAAAGCGTGTAAGGGTTGGGACTGTTGAGTGGATGGTCTCAACTCGCTTATTGACCTCCCTGAGATCCTGGACAGGTCGGTAGTCATGGGTGCCGGGCTTCTGTACTGGGAGCAAGGGAGTGTCCCAGGGGGAGTGGCAGGGAACTAAGA
>NW_011890095.1:6530-6867 GCF_000151845.1 Pteropus vampyrus
AGAATCAAACTAAGTAAACTCATGAAGGCTAAAGCAACAGGAGGGTAATAGTACATTCGGCCGGTCTGGACAGACAGACACAATACAGACAGACAAGACAAACTACAGGAAACACAAAACGCTAGCGCACCAGAAAACTGAATACCTGGAGTCAAGTCTGACATCTCAGACCTTGACCAGACTAGGGAAGTATTGCTGCGTCCAGCCTTCCACTAGTTCTCTGTAGGGCCCACCGACGGACGGATCCAAGCGCAGTCTTACTCACCGGTGAAGCTGCTCCAGATGGCTCGTGCCCAGTTGTTACAGAATTAAACCTTTTTGTCCACCTGCCCTCCTG
>NW_011890095.1:6917-7254 GCF_000151845.1 Pteropus vampyrus
TGCCCTCCTGGGCGAGTCTGCCTGGCGTCCGGGGCTGAGGAATGTCTCTCAGCGGCCGTCCCCTGGATGGGCAGGTCCTCGCCCAAGGCGGCCGGAGTCGTGGGTGTTAGGAGATCTCCCCCGTTGGAGAGATCTCGCTGGGGCCTCCAAATGTTGTGGTGTGATCAATTCTAAGACCCATGGAGCCAATTGAGATGAATTATGAGCCTTTATTAGCCGGCCGGTGACTGACTCTCTACCACGCAGGGTTAGAGGAGATCAGCCCCGAGCTTCCAGAGGAGGCAGCTTATAAAGCCTCCTACTACATTCTTGAATAAGCAGATTACAAGAAGCAGAA
>NW_011890095.1:9297-10617 GCF_000151845.1 Pteropus vampyrus
AAAAAAAAGGGATTGTAAACTGACAAGGTCCTTGCAGTCTGTGAGGTCGACCAAGGGTTGCCTTGCCTAAAATAAATAAATAAATAAACAGACAAAAAAATAAATAAATAAATTAAATAAAAACAAAACAGTGTCTAGTACCTAATTAGCTCAGAACCTTCTGCCCATTTATAGTCCTCATTTAAGTCAAATGTTAGCTATGATTTTTCTGGTTCTTTAATTAAGTTCTTTGTTTGTTTGTTTTTTAAGCATACAGCACCTGGTATTCCTATGTGGTCTCTCATCCAAGTACTAACCAGGCCCAACCCTGCTTAGCTTCCAAGATCAGACAAGATCGGGTATGTTCAGGGTGGTATGGCCGTACACTGACTGGTTCTTTCAAAGTAAGGGTGGATTAACATGAATCTCATTTTGACTCTTACTACAGCCCTCGGAGCTGGTGCTCCTCATCCCATTTTAGGGGTGAAAATCAGACTCAGAAAGGCTGAGCATCTTGCTTACGGTCTCCTGTGAGGGATATTGCTGAGGTGTCAACCCAGATTGGGGGACTCCAGCCCAACAGCTGCTCCCAGAGGGCAAAGCGAGATGTTCACGACCCAGCCAGCTCTGGCAGACCCTGTGCCTGACTCCCAGGGCCCTGTGTCCACACCACTCATTAACCCTGGCACTGGGCCAGGGGCAGGGACGAAGTGAGGAGAGACTTATCATTGGCAAGCTAGCTATGGAGATTAACCGAGACTACTCTGGGTGTGCGGATACACAGCAAAACAATAAAACACAGCAGGAGGGGCATCCCTAGTGTCCACATGGGGAGAAGGAGAAAAGAATGGGACTGGGGAGGGGTACGCACAGACCTTTGGATATCTGTGACAGATCTCTTACGGAAAAACACAGCTCAAGCAAATATAGCAAATTGTTTGTTTCTTACAGTTGGGTGGTAAATATGTAGGTATACATTTCTTTATGCTTTTTTTTTTGGATATTTGGATTAGTTCATAAAATTGCAGCAAATTAAAACAAAGCTTAAAAAAAAAAGCAACAACTCAGAATGTATCTATGCTTGGCATGTAGTAGGCCTTATCCCATATCTTGCTGTGCAACAAAACACCCCAAAACTTAGCGACTTAAAACAACCACCATTTTATATTTTCTCCCAATTCTGTGGGGTGTCTGGATTCTGCCGGGTGGTTCTTGGGTAGTTCATGACACCAGCTGGGGCTGCTGCCACCTGATGCGGGCTTGCCTGGGCTGGATGGCCAACCTGACTTACACACATAGTGGGTGGGTGGCGCTGGGCATTGGACGGGAGCTCAGGTGGGG
>NW_011890096.1:0-637 GCF_000151845.1 Pteropus vampyrus
CCACCAAAGGAACTCAACGCCTCAGTACCCACCTCCTCGGCAGAATGGTCATGAGAACTGAGTCTGGATGCAGGAGGCCCCTGGCTGAGGGGGACACGTCATTAGGACCAAGACCCCAGAGACGAGGCACAGAGGAGGCCGAGGACAGGCCAAGCTTGGGCCAGCCCCACTGGGGCGGGGGGCTCGGGGGCAGGGAGTGGTGCCACTCAAGGAACGGCCTCGGGCACAGAAGGCTGGTGGCATCGAGCATCACCAGGAGACAGTGTTGGTGGCAGCCCTGTGTGAGGGCAGCCTGCAGCGGCACTGTCCCCCCGAACATCGAAACCACGCTCCCAACGTGGTAGCCACACGTGGGATCCTGAGCCCTTGAACGTGGCCAGTGAGCCCAAGGAGCATAAGTATTGATTTCAGCTCATGTTAATCGATTTAAATTGAAACAGCGCACGCGGCTAGCGGCTACTGCATGGGACAGCCTGGCCGTGGAGGCCGGGGGCGGGGTGTGAGCAGGAGCCCCGTCTGGGAGAGCCCAGCGCCCTGGGGGGCCAGAGAGGGTCTGTCCACTCAGGGCATCAGGCAGGTCTCTGCGGCTGGTGTGCGGCTGCATTTAAGGTTCTTCAAGAAAGGGTTGGAGAAAGGG
>NW_011890096.1:687-1027 GCF_000151845.1 Pteropus vampyrus
CCACCAAAGGAACTCAACGCCTCAGTACCCACCTCCTCGGCAGAATGGTCATGAGAACTGAGTCTGGATGCAGGAGGCCCCTGGCTGAGGGGGACGCGTCATTAGGACCAAGACCCCAGAGACGAGGCACAGAGGAGGCCGAGGACAGGCTAAGCTTGGGCCAGCCCCACTGGGGCGGGGGGCTCGGGGGCAGGGAGTGGTCCCACTCAAGGAACAGCCTTGGGCACAGAAGGCTGGTGGCATCAAGCATCACCAGGAGACAGTGTTGGTGGCAGCCCTGTGTGAGGGCAGCCTGCAGCGGCACTGTCCCCCCGAACATCGAAACCACGCTCCCAACGTG
>NW_011890096.1:1077-1344 GCF_000151845.1 Pteropus vampyrus
GAGGCTGTCTTGGGGAGCTTTGGGGGCCAGCGTCTGGGGAGGCAGGTCGAGGGGCTGTGCATGTGGGGGAGGGTCTCTATCTGGGGACAGAGTGGGGAGCTCCCTGTGCATTTTAAGAGCCACAAAGAGAGAGAGAGAGGCAGGGCCGGCCTCAAGCCGGGTCGGAGGGAATGGGGGACACCAAGCGTCTGGGTGTCGGGAGAGTGATGTCATCTGCCTGGGCATAGGCGAAGGGTCTGTGACACTGTCAGCTACAGCTGGTGAGCC
>NW_011890096.1:1394-1785 GCF_000151845.1 Pteropus vampyrus
GCATCACCAGGAGACAGTGTTGGTGGCAGCCCTGTGTGAGGGCAGCCTGCAGCGGCACTGTCCCCCCGAACATCGAAACCACGCTCCCAACGTGGCAGCCACACGTGGGATCCTGAGCCCTTGAACGTGGCCAGTGAGCCCAAGGAGCATAAGTATTGATTTCAGTTCATGTTAATCGATTTAAATTGAAACAGCGCACGCGGCTAGCGGCTACTGCATGGGACGGCCTGGCCGTGAAGGCCGGGGGCGGGGTGTGAGCAGGAGCCCCGTCTGGGAGAGCCCAGCGCCCTGGGGGTCCAGAGAGGGTCTGTCCACTCAGGGCATCAGGCAGGTCTCTGCGGCTGGTGTGCGGCTGCATTTAAGGTTCTTCAAGAAAGGGTTGGAGAAAGGG
>NW_011890096.1:4100-6250 GCF_000151845.1 Pteropus vampyrus
TGGATGTGGGGGACCCAGGAGTTGAGACGGGTGAGTCCGAAGACAAGGAAAATGGCCGGAGGTGGTGTGGATAATGCGCAGAGGAACGAGGGGCGAAGAAGGACGTTTAGATGGGGTTATGCTGGGGAAGACGGGGGGGGTTCGGGGGGCTGCCCCCAGTGTCCCCCAATGGGGACCCTGGCAGAGAAGCAGAAGGGCTGGGCAATGTGCAGGGCTGTTGGGGGGAGGTGGGGAGGAAGTGGTCGGGGCGGGGTTCCAGGTCCGGGGGGCCCCGAGGGGCTCGGGGGGCTGCCAGAAGCCTTGTCTCACCTTGGTGTGCAATTTGGCCAGCTGCTTCTCATCCAGGTTGGTCTGTTTGTAAACTCGGGTCTTGTACCGGAACTGAGGCCGGGGTGGGGTGCGGGGAGAGACGGAGACTGGGCGTCAGGGCCCGGGGAGGAGGCCGGACCCCATTCTAGGCTCACGGTCCGGGTGGAAAGGGCCCAGCCTCAGCTGAGTGGGCAAAGGGGTGCGGCACCGTCGTTGTGGGGCCTGCAGGCTGCAACCCCTAAGGTGAAGGAGTGGGGGGCTCTGCCCCCCGCTGCAGAACGTCCACTGCCACTGGGAACCGACCCTTCCCGAACTAGACGGACGGGGAAGCTTGGGGCAGGAAAGCGGCTCGCTCAAGGCCACTCCTGCTCGGGGACCGGCAGTAATTTGAACTCAGGAGGCCCCGCTGACTCTTTCTGACCCTCAGGCGACCCAGAGATCTGGGCACCAGGGGTTTTCCCTCGGGGAGGGGACAGAGGCGTGGCGGGACGCGCCCTCTCCCCTCTGGGAAGCCTGCGGGCCTCACCTCCAGGTAGGGCACCCCCTTCTCGAAGGACTGGGGGTACTCTCGCAGCAGCCGCTCCTCCTCCAGGAAGTTGGCGTCGCGGCCGGAGGTGGCTGGCTGGAACAGGCCGTAGTTGAGCACGTCCTGCAGACTCTCGCTCAGGGCACAGAGCACCTGCTGCTTGGCTGTCCAGATGGTGGCATCAGGGTTGAAGCGCAGGCATTTCTGGTGGGGGGAGGCAGGTGACAAGGACGGGAGCCTGAAGTCGCTCGCAAGTGGGGAGCGGGTGGTGCTGGGGACAGTAGGGGGTTTGGGCAAGTGTGTGGGGGAGGGGGGTCTGGAAACGGGGGGGGGGGTCGAGCGGAAGGCCTTCTGGTGGGGGGAGGCAGGTGACAAGGACGGGAGCCTGAAGTCGCTCGCAAGTGGGGAGCGGGTGGTGCTGGGGACAGTGGGGGGTTTGGGCAAGTGTGTGGGGGAGGGGGGTCTGGAAACGGGGGGGGGTCGAGCGGAAGGCCTCCTGGTGCGAGTCTGGGCCCCTGTCCCCCCGCCGTCCAGCGCCAGAGCCACTCACTGTCTGGTGCAAGTCCGGAATGCCAATCCTGAAGACCATCATGCTGAAGTGGGCGTCGTCGGGGACAGACATGGAGCGGCCCTGCAGGCCTCGCGCGGAGGCCAGGCTACCAGGCGCCCCACTGCCCCGGCCCCGGGTGCCCCGGAGGCCTCTCCCGGGCCCGTCTGGGGAGCTGTCGGACTCTGAGCCCCCCTCGGGACACTCGCTGGCACTGTGGCGTTCCTCGTCCTCGCTTGAGGCGGGGCTGCGTGTCATCGTGGGGCCACGGGGCGGTGGGGGACGGCAGCATCACAGGCGGCTGCTGGGGCCAAGGGCGGCGGTCAGACCAGGAGCCCCGGCCCCTCGGGGGACCAGCGGTCAAGGGCGGCCGCCCCACACTGCCCGAGGCAGGCAGGCAGGCAGGAGGCCGGACACACCCCCGGACGCTCCTGCCGCCTTGGCACACACCCCCATGCCTGCCATCCTGCCGCACATGTCTCCTCTCTGCCCTTGGCCCTGCTCGCAGCCCCCACCCCTCCTGCGCCCCACTTTGCCGCTGACCCAGCGTGACGGTGTCCCAGAAACCGCAGAATCACCGCGGGAGCTACTGGCCCACTTTGCCAGGCCAGGGAAAATGCGCCTAAAATTAGCCGAGGACAGACAGGCAGACGACCCACCGGCACCCTGCCCTCCTGACCCCGGCCTGGCCCCTCACCCGAGGGCCTCCCATCCTCCTCCAGGGTAGGGGGGCGGGGGAGGGGGAGAGGCGGGGCTGGGATGTAGTAA
>NW_011890096.1:7890-8250 GCF_000151845.1 Pteropus vampyrus
AGGCCCAGACCCTCGCTGGCGGGAGGTGGGCACCAGCGTGACCTGGGGGAGGGGTCCCGGGGCCTCGGTGCGTCTGGGTGGGCGAGGCGGGGGAGTGGCAGGGCAGGGCCAGGAGGCGGGTACAGCCACCGAGCCCTTGGCCGTGGAGTGCCAGGAGGCGGGTTCGGGCTGGGGGTTGTGATGGCGGGGGATGGGGGGGTGCATCTCCCCATGAAGTCTGCGATCTGGGACGGGGCACCGGGGACCCGGGCGTAACCCAATTTGGCGTCGCCCGGGGCAACGCTCCCCTCGCGGCCCTCCCACCCCCCACCGCACACCCGGGCCGGGAGCCCGGCGCACGGCCAAGGACGTCCGGGCGCC
>NW_011890096.1:11615-12176 GCF_000151845.1 Pteropus vampyrus
GCGGGAGGCACTGCAGTGGTCCAGGCGGCAGTGCACCTCGCAGACTGCTCAGGGCCCTTTATGCACCCAGCCCAGCATCTGTCTGCTCTGCCTCCCGGGGAAAGCTTCCTTGATCCCTGCCCCCGCTCAACACCACCACCCAACAATCCTCCTCCTTCCGCTCATCTAATGGGACAGTCAGTCTGCTTGTCTGGAGTCACCCCACCCAGAGCCTGGCCTGCCAGAGGCTTCTAGGAAAGTATGCCAAATGCATCCCAGGGCTCCAGCTGCATGCATGCTCTTCATGTATGTCCACAGACAGGCATACAGACTCACTTGCATCTTGGGGACAAGGCCTTGGAGGGCGGGATGGGAGGTCTGGGGGCGGAAAGTGCCCTAGAACCTGACAATGGTGGGAAAGTCCTCCAGCGGGCTGTGTGGGCGATGGTGGCCACAGCGTAATGACAACCTTAGAGAGACCCTGTGGTCTCCCCCGCTCCTGAGGATTGGCCAGAGGGCCAGAGGGGAGCAGGGCCCAGCCCCAACGACTCCCCGAGGGGGTTCCCGGGCAGAGGCTGTGTC
>NW_011890097.1:0-2302 GCF_000151845.1 Pteropus vampyrus
ACGAGACGTTCCTTAAACGGGGGTGCTTCGCAGGGTGGCGTGCTCCGCGAAGGACACGGGGTGCGTCAGGTAGGCTGGTGATTCGGGAGCCGGAACGCAGGCAGGTGGCATGTCCGTGTGACGTACTGAGCAAACCTGCTGTGCAGAGTCACCCACCAAAGAAGGTGAAGTGGGCACGTTTTGTTGGAATAAAGATGCTTCTGGCAGACTCCGATCCCGTCGGGGTGATCGCGGTGACCACCGAGGCCTCGTGTGACGCAAACGAGGGAGTGTCAGAACGAACAAACACGTCTCAGCTCAGGGCCAAACAGGAGATGTGTCTGTGCCTCATACGGACCTCCTGACAATGAGCACGGAATGGGTGGGTATTCTGCTCAAAACAAATGCAAAAGGAACAAAAGAAATGTGTCCCGTGTCCGGGAGATACCAAGGCCCGAGTCATGCCTGAGCAGCCACCGGGTGACGACGCCCAGCAGACCTGTGACGGTGTCCTGGAGAATGAACAGACGCAGAGGGACTGGGAGGTGGCAGAACGGGAGGCAGCGTCCATCATCAGAGACGAGCGTAGCTTAGCCTGGAAATACCAGAAGCGACAGAGTCCAGAAGGAAACGCAGAGGCTTCAAATAATTGGAGTGATTTGCATGTCGCCATTATAATTTTTTGAAAAATTATTTTAGAAGCCGCTCAAGGAAAAGTACTTTTCTGAGTTGTGATTTGCCAGCTCTAAACCCTACCCCCAACACAGGAAATAGGCAGCGTAAATCCCCATTAAAAGTTTAATAGATTCTTTTTCTCAATTGAGTTGACGTTCATAGTCTCAACCCATGTGTCTAGATGGGTGACCAATATGCTCTTTTGCCGAAACGAGAAGATAAATATTTCCTTTAGCTCTTTCCCCAGATAATACAGAGTCTGCTAGTCTGTGGCTGGAAACGGCTACGTGGGTCTAGTTTGCTGTCTCCCCACTGTATCCGGGGACCAGCGGCCTCAGCGGCCTGCAACCTGACTCCTGTCACAGACAGAATGAAGCCAGATCCTCTCTAGATGGGTCCGGAAATCTTCACTGAAGTTCACCAGAATCTCTAGGTGACCTTTTTTATGGGGCTTTGAGGATTTCATGTCAATCTGAGAAATATCATTATATAAGGAAATTGGTATTTAGATTATAAACTGCTCTGACGGTAATATAGGAACATGGCAATTATTTATATTTTCTACGTTTTGTGGGTAGAAACTACCTACTGCTAACTCTCCCAGAACACCACTGAGATAACCGGCCGACGAGGCAAAGCTGTGCTTTCCGCAGCGGGGAGAACCCACTGCACCATCACGGTGGTGTCTTAAGAGCATCTGGAAGGAGGCCAAGGTCTTGCCTGGGGTGCGGTTCCTGTTTTAAGGTGGGTCTTCAAGAGTTAACAGGGTGAGCTCACAAGGACCAGGTAAAGTTCACGCACCCTAATTTCGGACTAGTGGACAGAGCGAGAATCTTAAAGAGTAAATGGTTGTTTGATGAGACTAGTTAAGGAATCTGTTGCCCCAGAAAGAGATAATGAGGACTGGTCGAATAGTCTATTCTTCAGCTCAATAGGTTTCAGGGAACTTCCTGACACAAAACGTAGAGTTATTTGTAATTTCGTCTTCTTTGGCATGGGAAGTTCCACTGATGCAGAGTAAGGCGCTGACGTAGACAGTGAGCTGTGTCGTCGTAGAAGCTTTACGTCCTCGAGGCTGACACGCTGTGTCACCTGCGTTCCACTGGAATGCACCCCGTGTTATCTCAGTGGGGGACTGCCTGGACTTCCAACTGGGACTGAGCAGAAAGCCACACGGAGATGAGAGGCCCCCGTGCGTGTTTCTGGGATGGTGGGGGAGGGAATCGACCCGTCTGGCGCCTTAGGTGCCCGTGGGAAAAGTGGAAGAATGTTTCACTTCTGAGACGTGCTACCGGCAAAGGATGTTCTTTGTCTCGCTACACAGTGTGGTGTCAAACTTCAGGGCTGACGTCATATTTTTTTATGCAATGTTGTCACCCAAATCCAATATTCTTTACATATACCTGTGAACTTGGGCGGACAATGCAGCTGAGCTTAAATTGTGAAAGCAGAGAGAGGCAAGTAATCAGCTTCATTCAGAGCAGCCTTAGCAGGCAAACTTCAGTAATGTTTGATCCTGACCCATTTCACTAATATGCAGCATCAGTATTAAAGAGCCACTAATTCCCAAAGTCCCGGTCTGTACTGCCACATGTTTTGATCAGCACAAAATAAAATAAAATAAAATAAAATAAAATAAAATAAAATA
>NW_011890097.1:3381-4065 GCF_000151845.1 Pteropus vampyrus
ATGTCATTATCTGTTGGGCGATGCGTTATGAAGAACCTCAATACCAAAGAGCCTCCCTGCTATAATCGATGACCCCGCGTGGGTAGTGTTTCAACATACAAATCACGTCTTGCTCAATGCCTGTCCGGATAAATCAGTGGGGTGGCTCTCCCATTGACTGGCAATCTGGGGGATTTTCTCATCGTCTGTGTCAGGCCGAGGGAGAGGGAAGACCAGGCGTAAGCTCAGGGTTTCTATGGCCACGCTGGAAGTTGCCTCATGAAGCCTCCTCCATCCAGCTGGCTGGCACTCACTCAGTTACCACCCTCATCACTCTGCAAGGCATGCTGGGAAGCGAGCAACCAAGGGGAGCCTTCAGCAGTCTGTGCCACCATGTGCATGTCACTCCAACGACGGAGAAAGATCTAAGTGAATCTAGGTGCTGCTATACACGTAGACTGAGGTGAATGTACATGTGTTGTTATAAAAAATAAATATGAAGAAAGATATACAGATGATAATGCCATTCTTTATCAACCATCGCCATCACATTTATCCAGAAGCACACAAACACGTAGCAAATAAAGAGTAGGGTTGCACCCCGACAGCTAGCGTGGTGTCCCAGGACAGGGGCTGACATTCTGTGTGCAGGCGTATCGGTAGATTTTCTAATAAAGCAAATGTGCCTTTTGCTGATAAGAAATA
>NW_011890097.1:4905-5771 GCF_000151845.1 Pteropus vampyrus
ACTCCAACGACGGAGAAAGATCTAAGTGAATCTAGGTGCTGCTATACACGTAGACTGAGGTGAATGTACATGTGTTGTTATAAAAAATAAATATGCAGAAAGATATACAGATGATAATGCCATTCGTTATCAACCATCGCCATCACATTTATCCAGAAGCACACAAACACGTACCACCCCGACGGCTAGCGTGGTGTCCCAGGACAGGGGCTGAATTCTGTGTGTAGGCATATGGGTAAATTTTCTAATAAAGCAAATGTGCCTTTTGCTGATAAGAAATATCTTTCCCACTTGGAGTCGGTGATGGAGATGCTGTCCGAATCCGGGGCAACACGGAGCCATGGGAAGCGGTGTGGGCTCTCACTGCTTGCCTGCCTCCACGCACGAGCCTGTTGAACCAGGTGCTATAGGGGGCACATTGCACTTTCTAGCACACCACACTCTCTGAGTATCGTTCCCAGGGCTCGTCTGTGATTCTCAGACTCCAGATGCCTCAGAATCAGGTGGAGGGTTCATTAAAACAGAGTGTGGGCCCTGCCCCTAAAGTTTGGGACTCAGTAGGTCTGGGTGGCATCTGAGATTCTGTGTTTCTAACAGACTCCCAGATGTCACTGACGTCGCCGATGACACTTTAAGGACCATTTCTTCTTAGAAATGTGTGTGCCCCCTGCTTCGGGCGTCCTGCCCACAGACTCCTAGTCTGCTTTTGAGATTATTTGCTTACATTAGGTCTATATGGTGGAGATACTACATAACAGTGGGCTTGCAAGCATGTTTTCCCGATGCTCCGTTCAGTGACATCACCCTGACAGCCCTAAGTCGGCCACGACAGGATATTTACAGCACAGAAATCAGCAAATGCTACC
>NW_011890097.1:6589-8988 GCF_000151845.1 Pteropus vampyrus
GCAGGCAAAGGCCTTCCGCTTAAAGGATTTGGTTAGTCTCTCCCACTAGGCTGGGACACATGCAGGGGATATTCTTGCTGAAGTGAGAAAGTTGGCAGACTCAGAAACCAGAGCACTGGTTGCCAGGGACCGGGGAGTGGGGCGAAGCGATGGACTGCACGGGGTCCTCGGGAAAAGGTTGTTCTACATCCTGAAGGGGTTGTTGGTCATGTGACTACACACGTGTCTAAACTCAGCAAGTCGTGCACTTAAAACGGATGAGTTTCACTGCATGTGAATTACGCTTCTACAAAGTTTATTAAAAACAATCCTCAGTTATAATCGCACGTCCAAAGTTCTCAATTCCCTGTGAAGATCTAGAAGTCGCGTCTGTGCCAGGCAAGGTGCCTGCGGGAAGGGGAGGCATACTCACACTGGATAACCGCCGTGCATCTGAAGAAAGGGACGGTTTACAAAGAAGCAGGTGAGCTACAGGGTGATCGTGAGCATGGTTCACCTTCCCAGGCCTGCGAGCATCCCAGAGCCCTTAACCTCTCCGGCCCCGAGACGGGAGGGGAGAGGTCAGGGGCGCAAGGACAGCCACCAGACAGCCGCTGTGGCCTCAGTGGAGTCAGAGACGTGGCCGACCCCTGGGCCCAGCAGAGAAAGGGCAAAGGCAAGAAGGGCCTGGCCCACTCCGCCAGCTCTCCCCCACCGCTCGCTGGTGCCCCCCGACACCCACTCAACCTGGAGCCAGGCTCCTCGGTGGGGCCCATTTGAGTCAGTGTCCTGGGTCACAGTGCAGGAGGCAGAAGACATAGAGGGGCGTCTGACAGGCCAACAGGAGGCGTCGGGCATGGCCTGACTGAGCGCGCACCCTCTGCTGGGGCATCAGGCCTTCTCCTTCGCCCTCTCTGCCTCCTTCCCGTGTTGCTTTAGGAGAAGGCGCAGCGGCCGCTGACATCTCTGATGGAGGCTGTTAGGATCTGAGGAGGGTCTCAGGGCAGGTCAGCAGGGAAGGAAGTTCCCTGAGTGGGCCCTCCATGGGGCGGTGACCGGCGCTGAGCTCTTCCTCTCCGGGCGGTGGCTGCAGTGGCTCCTCACAGGACATGACTGAGCAGGCACATGGCTGCCCGGCAGCTCCCGACGCAAAGGCTGCTGGGGCCCCCGGGTTTCCAAGTGGAAGTGGATTGGATGCTTTTGCCTTGAAAATGACAGTCATCTCGGCCCCCTTCTTTCTATGACACTCATAACCCATCCGTCGCCAATCCCGTGGCTCTACAAAATACATTCAGAAAACGACCGTATCTATCACTTCCGATGCTTCGACCCTGATCCAAACCCCATCGCCTGAGCAGGACCGCCGAGCATCTCC
Source organism: Pteropus vampyrus (assembly GCF_000151845.1). Classification (NCBI taxonomy): domain Eukaryota; kingdom Metazoa; phylum Chordata; class Mammalia; order Chiroptera; family Pteropodidae; genus Pteropus; species Pteropus vampyrus. The sequence continues at coordinate 7,944 of NW_011890097.1, forward strand.
CAGATGCTCCCTCACCTCTCACTGAGTCCACCCTCAGCAGGTCAGCCAGCGAGAGCATGCGGATGAAAAGCTAATCAAGGCACTTCTGGATTCAGAGCTTCCCTTAGCTTCCATCTCACTCAAGTATAGGGGACAAAAGTTCTTGGAACGGCCCGTCGGGCCCTGTCGGACCTGCCCCTGCCCCATCACGTGACTCCTCTCTATTCTCATCCCCACAACTGTCCCGCTCACTCCGCTGAACCCGCCTGAGCCTCTCGGTGACACTCCGGGCACACGGCTTTGACACCTGCTCTTTGCTCCAAACCCATAGCAAGCCCTGCTCACACTCACCTCTCCCCGCCTCTTCTCCAATAACGTGGGCGGAAGTGCTCAGAATATTTGCGTGTGTCATTTGCGTGTGTTAAAGCCATGACCCCTCTCTCCTCAGAAAAAGAAAAGGGCGCAGAAGTCTCGTATGCAATTTCATGGGTCTTGGGGACCCCTAGAAGCCTCCTCACGTCCCCACCAGGTTTCAAACCGCTGCAGTAAAGCATTACAAAACCATAAAGGCGGCCACCTTCACAGAAACACACACTGTGTCACTGCGAGGCCGCCCGAAACCTCAATCAGAATCCCCCACTCTCGTCTCCGTCACCAAAGTCACCGGGAAAAACCCGACTCACCCCCTCAGGCGACTGTTCTGAAAATCCTGAACCGACAGCAACCTCGACGATTCGGTGATGTTTCTCAGTATCAATCCGCCTCGTTTCCGAAGAAACCTTCTTTCTCAGTAGCTCTGCAGCGGAGCAGACGCTGACGCCGCTGGCAAAACCTATCACCTGGCGCCGTTACTCATGTCCTCATTCCGGACTCGGAGATAAGCACCCCGTGGATGCTCAGCTTTGTGGTAGGTGACATTTTTCACTCGGGATGCAGATGAGGTGCCCTGGTTGTTGCCAGCGCCCCTGGGCTTCCATTCATGGTTGTGCGTGGAGCTCTCTGCCCCACAAACCCAGAGACGCTGTTCATCACCTTCTTCCCCACTCCCCTCGCCTTTCCATCCTCC
>NW_011890097.1:10973-12153 GCF_000151845.1 Pteropus vampyrus
GGCCTCTGCGCGCACAGGACCCCGCGTGAGTAAAGCCAGCGCGGCCGGTCTCCGGGGGCACCTTCAGGTCTGCCACCCTCTCCCCTGGCGCTGGACGACAGGAGACAGGGAGCGCCTGCCAGAGGAGGGCTGGGACCACGACCCACGTGCAGTGGCCTCTGCTTCACAGTGGAGACGCGCGGCGCGCTCCTGCCCTCTGCGTCTGTCCGCTCTGCGGGACTCACACCCGCCAGTTCTCAGATATGCAGCACGGGCCGGCCGGGCCTCGTTGTCGCCTCTTGGTGTCTGTATTAAGGACAAGATTTCTCTTTAAAGTGGGGATGCTCTGCTGTTGGAGCACCAGGCAAGTGAACGGACCCCTGGCACCCGCTGTGACTCACTGAGGATGGCTGTGGGTAGGGTGGCTGTGGGAGGCCGACGAGGGGTGCCTGACCTCGACTGAAACCCGGTCCGGACACTCCGGCCGCCCAGATGGCGAGCTGCTCCACGGGCTGGCGGTGACCTCTTCCACGAGCTCCCGAGGGCCTCCTCGCCTTCTCCTCTGCCTTCCCCGGAACCCAGACTCCCAAATCCAACGCTAGAGGAACATTCCTGGTCCTCGGGGGGCCGCTGGGACCCCACACCGGAGCCAAGGCCATGGTCTCTCTGATTACTTGGTCCCTGTGTTTTAGTAGCCGATAAGGGTTTCCAGTGTCGCCCTTGCACGTAACTCCATTCTGAGGAGCTGGGGACGCGTTAGGTTTCTACCGCTGCCCTAACTTATCACCGCGCATTCAACAGCTTGGCCAGCACACGTCTGTTCTCACGGTTCTGCGGGTCAGATGTCCAGATTCAGTGTGGCGCGGCGCAGCCCCTGCTTGGGACCCCACCGGCCCTGGCCCCTCGGGAGGCTCCGGGGACGAATCCGCGCCCGCGCTCTGCGCTCGGGTCCGAGGAGAGTCCCGGGGTTGCAGGACTGAGGCTCTGGTCTCGCCGCCGGCTGTCAGGTCAGCCGAGGGCTGTTCTCCGTTCCAGATGCCACCCACAGGCCCCATCTCACCGCCTCCTCCTCCGCCTTTACCGCCAGCGAGAGCGGGTCCTGTCCCGGCACCGCCAACCTGTCTGGCCAGCCCTCCGGCCCGCTCCCCGACTCCCTGTCCACCAACCTCCGACTCCAGCCAGAAGAATTCCCTGCTTTGAA
>NW_011890097.1:13572-14091 GCF_000151845.1 Pteropus vampyrus
ATCGGTAAAATGCCTTCCCCTTTGCCATGTAGCATAATCTAATTGTTGGAGCGACATCCAATCATAACCACAGCCCTCCCCGCACTGAAGGGAGGAATTGTACTGGGCAGACACCATGGAGCCAGCATCTCAGATCATCTTACCTACCTACCTCGGATCATCATCCTGCCTACCATCTCCATCTGAATAGGTCTGTGTCTTTTCATCCCCGTTTTACCTCTTCCTTTAGTGATTTGCTTCGTTTTTATAGATTCCATAAGATTTCTGTGGCTGTTGATGAGAATGCTCAGCCCTGACCCCGGCTGGAGTCCTCTCCTGTCACAGGCCTCCTGATTCCCACCTGTGCGTCCACCTTGCTCTTCTACATATATGGATTATGAAGAAGAATCTTGCATGTTTTAGACTTCGTTTTACTATTTCCAGGTAGTTGACTGTCACTTACAAACTACTTACTCTAGTACCTTTAACTGTCGCAAGCTTACCAATTCAGACACGTACACATATGAGGTCCTTTTTTGT
>NW_011890098.1:0-600 GCF_000151845.1 Pteropus vampyrus
TGCGCAGAGGGCAGGCGGCCGGTGGGTGCGGGTCATCGCTAGGCCGCCATCGCCAGCGCCACAGGTGAAACTACGAGCTTCAAGTTTTTCGACGACCAGACAAAAATGCCCAGGTTCTGAGAACTGGCCCACGGGCTTCTTCTTTGAAGGGCTGGCCCGCCGTGTTGAAATTCCTCGGCTGGTTCCCCTCACTCGCATCTTTGGGTTCTGTGTCAAGCTGCCATCACAGTTAGTCCCTCAAAGTAGAAAGACCCTTTCTCTGTCTCTCTATCTTCCTGGGTGACCTGGGGCCTGGAGAACACCTGCGAGGGGATTTTGACAATAATCAGGTGACGAATATGGCCAAGCGTGATAACGATAGGATGCGCTCATTCAGAATCTAGCGAGCACAGTGCCGTTGTCTGTAGAAACCTCGTGTCCTATAGCCCTGTGGGGTCGCACTGTGTGTCCCTTATTATAGATGACGTAACTGAGGCTTAGGGAATTTAAGGAGCAGTGCCAGGGGTTACAGCCAATTGTCTGACTTGAAACATCAATATCGGACCAGTTTGAGCTGAACACGTGGGGGAGGCGGCCCCTCTCGCTGAAGCACCCGCTGGC
>NW_011890098.1:2031-2374 GCF_000151845.1 Pteropus vampyrus
TCTTCGTGCCTGAAGAGACAGAGGGAGGACCAGCCCCATCACTGCAAGCTGCCGGCCGCCCAGAGCGTCCCGTTCAGCTCTAGAGCACGCTGCACCCATCCTAAACAGCTGGGACCTCACCAATACCTTGCATAGGGTCTCACCTGCTGGATGGTCAGAAAGAGATACGAGTTTTTGTGAACTTTGTCATAACCAGAAAAAAAAAATGAAAAACAGGAAACAGGTGTAGCTCCCTAAATTGACTTCCTGGCCCAGCGCAGCACGGATTTGGGGGTGGCGGGTGGTGAGGAATTCAGCAGCAGGAGCTAGGATCCTCAGGCTGGCTTAATCTTTTTTTTTTTTT
>NW_011890098.1:2477-3148 GCF_000151845.1 Pteropus vampyrus
TGAAAGTCTGAGAATTTAACATCGTCGTTGTGGTGACTAAACATAACTTGAAAAACGAATCCCGGCTGGAAATCGGTCCGAGGAGGGTGCAGACTCATGCAAGGCCTCGGGGGTGGACGCGCATTGTATTTACTGGGATGGATTTGCCTGCTACGCCGGCTGCGAACGTTGGGTGCAAGTTTACAAAAGGAAAAAGAAAGACCTACACAGCAAGGTGACCACGGTGCGAGCAGATGGTGCAGCTTCTCCCTGCGTCCCCACAGGTTTGGGACAGACTCGCAGAACGCCATGCGGCCACAGCGACCGGTTTTTTCCTGGAAACTAGGGGCGTGGGGCGGGGGGAGCACGGCAGCTCGGGGCGGGAGGTGACGGTCCTTCCCAGAAGGACCAGGTGTGCACTGGAACACCCGCCGGGCGTGCACGGCCTGTGTGATGCCCATAGCGAGAGCATCAGCAAAGCCCACCGCCTGGTGGGGCTCTGGCAGTGATGAAGCGGAACAGCCTCTGCGCGCGGACGGGCCTTGGGATTGCGTCTCAGAAGGGCACGAAGCCTCACCTCCCCCCACTTCACTCTCACTTCCCAGCAACAGGCTTTCCCCTCAACGGGCCACTGGAATTGCCCCCACCGGGGTCCCGGATCAAGACAGGGTCCTTGGGGGTGACTCCTACTC
>NW_011890098.1:3198-3744 GCF_000151845.1 Pteropus vampyrus
GCCAAGTGAGGCTCTAAGGTCTTCCCGGCCCACAGACATCCTCCAGGAGCAGTACCTGTTCTCCCAGGGGAATTCTGCAAAGTGCACCCACGCCCAGGGGGGCAGAGGACGCCGTGGCCCCCACCCCAGGCTTCCCTACCATGCTCTTGTGGGACCTGCCCTGCCCTGCAGGCTTCTCTGAGCACCTGCAGTGTGTGCGTGTGTGTATATGTGTGTCTGTGTGTGTGTATGTGCATGTGTGTCTCTGTGTGTGTGTGTGCATGTGTGTCTGTGTGCGCATGTGTGTGTGTTGAGGGGTGGAGAAGCAGCTCTGCCTGTCCTCTGTCCCGCACCGGGGCACGCTGTCCCTCTCCCGTCCCTGGCCTTCCCAGGGCTGCCTGCCTGGCCTTAGACTTGGGCCTTGCTCTCTGGGGAGGCGTGGGCCTTAGGTGGAGAAGGTGGCTGATGGCGGCCTCGGCTTTCTGCCTCACCTGGCCTGATTTACACTACCTGCAAAGCGGCCCTTCTCAGGTTTGGGCTTTGCCGCGTCCTCTTTCTACCCTACTG
>NW_011890098.1:4836-5264 GCF_000151845.1 Pteropus vampyrus
CCCAGGTAATCGGCACCCCGAAGAGGCCCGTCTTTGTTGGGTTGGGGGAGAAGCCCCAGGGCTCACGTTGAGTCCAGTGTGGCCTGTTTCATGTGCACACCTCCTAGAAATACATGCATTTGGGGATATATTTTAATTTCTTTTGAGAGAACCAGGTCATGTGCATTCCGAAACATATAATAAAAACGGTACTACTCATTTAGAAACAAATTTTACTAACATCCTACAAAAACAGAAGGGTAGAATATTATTTGTTTTGCAAATGAAGATTAAAACTAGTCTCCTGGTCTTCACTGAGTGCCACACGGAAGACCCGCCAGCCCCCCTCGCCCCCCCTCCCCCAACACTCACAAGCCTGGTGTCCCCTCCCTGCGGTGTGCTGAGTTGGGGAGGGGAAGGAGGACAAACGAGAGGTGCAGGTTCACCCG
>NW_011890098.1:5375-6296 GCF_000151845.1 Pteropus vampyrus
GAGTGTCATTGGGGTCAGCGCTTTGGGGCCCAAAGGAAGCAGAGTCGGGCACAGGGAAGCGCTACCCTGAGGTACAGTCGGCACAGAGGCCTCAGCCTCCCCCTGGGGAACCGGGGCTCCCACTGCTGGGGACAGGCGTGGCGGGCCCAGGACGGTGGCTCCCTTCAGGGCAGTGTGTTCTGTGGGGTCAGGTGGGCGAGGATGGGGTGGGGTCGGTGCTGGTGGAGGGTGTTTGAGTGCACAAGGCTGGGGCCGCCCTGGACGTAATCGGAAAGCCTGTTCTCTCGGAGGTGCCAGGCTTTGTCTCTCGTCCCTTCAGCCCCAAAAGCCTTGTTAGCTCGGGAATGCATAAGCTCGAGAGGGGAAAACACATCAGGCAAGAAAAAAGTCACAAAATCATATAAAAGGCCAGAGCGTGGCGAGTCCATCTGGGGCCTGGCTGGGACAGGGGAAGTCTCTGAGCTGGACGGTGGGACCTCTGCCCAGAACCCTTGGCTCTCTGAAACAGGACGCTGGCCGGCAGGGGCCAGCCGGACCAAGCCTGACTGTAGCCACGAGGAGCCCTGGTGACCAGGATTCTGGCTGATGGAAACTCGACCCCCAGGAGGCCTGGCACAGACCTCACGCCAGAGAAGCCGGAGAAGCCTGGTCTAGCACAGGAAAGCCTGCACCCTGCCCGGAACTGGCCGGCTACCCGGCACAGCGGGCATGCTGAAGCAGGTCAGCAGAGCCCGAGGCCACCGGGACCTCTCAAGGCAGCAAGCGAATCCCGGTCCTCCCTGCAGAACAGGGCGTGCGGGAAGGACAGGTGACCCCCAAATGCTGCCTCTCCTCCTTCTCTCTTCCAAATGGAATTTTAAATTGCAACTGTCCTGTTTTCCTCCATCACTGGGGACGAGGTGTGCTGGCGGCCGTTGGAGT
>NW_011890098.1:6346-6694 GCF_000151845.1 Pteropus vampyrus
TGATGGAAACTCGACCCCCAGGAGGCCTGGCACAGACCTCACGCCAGAGAAGCCGGAGAAGCCTGGTCTAGCACAGGAAAGCCTGCACCCTGCCCACCCCGCGGCGGAACTGGCCGGCTACCCGGCACAGCGGGCATGCTGAAGCAGGTCAGCAGAGCCCGAGGCCACCGGGACCTCTCAAGGCAGCAAGCCAATCCCGGTCCTCCCTGCAGAACAGGGCGTGCGGGAAGGACAGGTGACCCCCAAATGCTGTCTCTCCTCCTTCTCTCTTCCAAATGGAATTTTAAATTGCAACTGTCCTGTTTTCCTCCATCACTGGGGACGAGGTGTGCTGGCGGCCGTTGGAGT
>NW_011890099.1:0-720 GCF_000151845.1 Pteropus vampyrus
GCTGTGCGGGTGTGGGGGGGTCATGTCAGGAGGGCCTGGGGCCATCGGAGTCAGAGACAGCCTGTTCCCAGGGGTCCTCGGACCCTCCACAGCCGTGGTGTCCCGGGAAACACTTGGTGGCACAGAAGTCCCGCTTCGGCCCGTTTATAACGAGGAGGTGACTGGCCATCCTGGGCGAGCCGTCGGCTAACGTGTGTGCCCTTGCATTCCAGGTCCCCTGACCCAGGCCGCGAGTACGGTCCGGGCTCACGGTGGGCTCGAGCGTCCCCTTTGGAAGAGTTTGGGACCAGCTGCCACCGGGCCTGAGAGCTCAGGGATGACTTCCCGGAGGAGGGGGTCCTGGAGGGCCCAGGTGGGAGGGAGCCAGGACGGCGCTCCAGGTGGACCCCCTGTGGGGTAATCTCCCACGCGGGATCATCGGGCCAGGCAGCTGGGTCCCTTCTGCAGAGGCTGAGAAATGACCCCAGAGAAGGGACAGGATGCTCACAGCTGGGGTGGGGGCACAGGAGCCTGCGGGAGGCCCAGGCCGGGGAACAGGCGGTGCACACGAGGGAGGCCCCGGACTGAGGAACACGTGGGCCAGGGGCCCCTACGGGCCCAGGATGGCGGGAGAGCAGGGGAAGCGGGTGTGGGCAGGGCCACCAGCCGGCAGAGCTCCCTTGACACACGCTGCCGCCTGCCGTGCTCGTACTGAGCAGCGGGGACCCCAACCCCAGGCCC
>NW_011890099.1:3915-4221 GCF_000151845.1 Pteropus vampyrus
GCCCATCCTCCCGGCGGGGTGCCAGGCACCCACCTCACCGAGGCACGTGCCCAGCCCTGGCTAGAGCACACGCACCCACACCCACAGCCACACCCACAGGGACCCAACCCTCCTGCCCAGCCGCCTGCCGGCAGCGACAACTCACAGACACACAGATGCCCAGGCACACATCCTCAGCCACGTCCACACAGCTGGCAGGTTCAGACAGACACACGCACTTCAAAGCCCTAGGCGGCGAGCTTGCCCGGAGTCCAGCCTGCTGGACGGGGAGGCCCACGGACGGGCAGACACGCCTGCAGCTGCCCG
>NW_011890099.1:4271-5865 GCF_000151845.1 Pteropus vampyrus
GTGTCCCCTCCGAGGTTCAGCCCGGCCACAGCTGGCCTTGGGCAGAGACCACTCGTCCCCCACTGCGCGAGGACACCCCCTGGGGACAGGTCCCAGCACGCGGATGTCCGAGGGGTGATGAGCTGCCTCACCAGGAAGCCCTCATTTTAAAGGACCTGCATGGGGGGCCGTGCAAAGGGGTGAAGTGCCCTGAGCTGTCGCCGGAGCAGAGGTGGGAGGTCGGCCCGCCCCGAGGGCCTGTCCACCAGCCGGCCTGCGGGCTCAGGGCTGGCCTTGGGGGCGACCGGAGCTGGGACCCACATGCAGGACACCAGCAGCCCAGCCTGGCTGGATGGCAGAACTTGGAGGGCAGGCCGCTGGCAGGGGAGGCAGGGAAGTTGATGGCTACCTGTGGAGCCCCCGGCCCCGGCAGCTGGCCCGGCCTCTGCACCTGTCTCTGTTTGCACAAATCCCTCCCCAAGCAGGCGCGATCACGGAGCTTTGATGACTGTGCCAGGGCCCCCCGCAGGCCTCCCCGGCCATGGCGAACAAACGCACCATTGTCTGCGGCCCCGCCACCGGCCAGCCTGTTAATGGGTAAACCAAGGGAAGGACAGCCTCCACCTGAGGCGCGGGTGGGACCCACCAGGCATGGCCTGGGCACCCCACCCCCACCGCCCCAGGGTGCTACCATCCTGCACTGGGGCCCCAGCAAGCAAAGAGCACCAACTTCTCCCCCATTCTAGAAACAGCCCCCAAAACCCTGCAACCAAGACATTGCAGGGGACCCTGACGGAGCCACCGGCGAGAAAGCCACTCCACATACCCCACAGCGGGGCAGGTGGACCTGGGCACTCCAGGGCCGGGGGACCCACGAGCAGCCCTTATCTGCCGCGGGCGAGAGGGCAGAGCGGTAGAAAATGGTATAAAAACAGGGCAGCTCCTCGGAGGCTCAACGCGGATTCACCAAAGGGCCAGCGACCCCTCGGTGGACCCAGAGAACGGGAAGCAGGGTCTTAAAGAGACGCTTGCACAGCAACGTCCAGAGAGGCACTAGTCACACCCACCGAAAGGCGGACCGCCCCCGTGTCCATCGACGGGCGGATGGATAAGCGGAGGCGGCCAGCCACACGCCGACTGCTATTCGGCCATGAAAACGGTGACGCACGGACCCACGGACGCAGGGTACGCCGAGCGCAGGAAGCCAGACACGGAGCACCACGCATCCTGCGGTCCATTTATAGGAAACGTCCAGAAGAGACAAAGCCGTGGACAGCAGCGGGCCGGCGGTGTTGGCGGGGGCTGGAAGGGGAGGGGATGGGGAGCAAACACTCACGAGGACAGGTCTCCTTTTGGATGCCAATGTTTTGGGGCCAGACCCAGGACGTGTCACACAGCATTGCGAATGCACTGAATTGTTGCTGAACTGTGCGTTTTAAAATAGCTAATTTTATGTTATGTGAATTTCACCTCAATTTTAAAATCGTAACCCCCTGAGATCGGTGCAGGCAGTAGGGACCCCGGGTGGGGCGGCCTGACTCAGACCCCAGCTCCGCCCGTTCTTGGCTGTGACCTTGTGCAGGTGACGTGGCCTCCCCGAGCCTGGGTCCCCCTA
>NW_011890099.1:5915-8260 GCF_000151845.1 Pteropus vampyrus
CCGGCCTCAAAGCTTCCGCTCTGGGGCGCCATCCGCACCCTGGGGCTCTCACAGTGACCCTCTCTTTGCTAATCTGCTTTCCTGGCCCCTCCCCCCGTCCAGAGGGTGCCCCCTCCCACTCCCGGGGGACAGGCCAGGAGAGGCCCTGGGAAGTCCTGAGCTCGTGACGGGGCCAAGCGTGAGGGGGTCGTTGGAGGGTGGGCTCGGGGTGCAGCGGGGCATCTGCCGTGCTGTACCCCAGCCGGGGCCTCGTCCCAGCCCTCAAGAACCACAGGGAAAGCTGAAGCAGAGGGCGGTGGGGGAGGCAGTGGCTCAGAGCTATGAATCCGCCCCGTAAAGTCAAGGGTGACAGCCCCAGGGCCTCTTGGCAGCACGTTGAGAGGCAGAGGCACAGAGCCAGGGCCGGGCCTGGGACAGGGCTGCGGGAGCCCCAAGCAGCAGAGAAGAGTGGACGCAGCCTGCACAAGTGCCTGACGGGAAGGAAGACTCTGAGACCCCGAGTCCCCGACTCCCCCGAGGGCCCTGGGCCTGCGGAAAAGCCGCCTTCGGAAGGGAGACGCCACACCTGCTTGAAAACCACACAGGCTCCTCAGCGAGAGGAGCGTCTTACGGGGCGATGCCCGCCCTCCTCCCTGCCTGGCCCCCAGGCCATAGCTAAGACGGAGTCTCAGCGTGACTTGATAAGGTGGCGAGGGGCCACACACCCAAGAGACTGCACTGTGGGCTGGCGAGAACCCAGGGCCGGGGGTAGGGTTGGGGCAAAGCAGCAGAGCTCGTGGGGATGGGGGACTTTCTTGGGACACGGGGTGCGATCCTTGAGCAGGAACCCTGGGGCCAGTTCTAGTCGCTGCCACGATGGCCCTCGGAAGCACAGGAAGCACGAAGGCCACGCCACAAAGGAGGCACAGAGGCCAGAGCGGCGTGGCCGACTGCGTAGGAAGGAGACCCAGGGTCCGGGCGGAAGCCGGGAAGACCACCCGCCACGCGTCCGGAGGGGCCCACGCGCTCCGCTCACCAAGGCCGCAGCGGGGAGTCGGTGCGGGGCTCAGCGGTGGCTGCGTCCTCCAGAGGCCGGGGCTGGTGACGGTGCAGGAGCTTTCACGGAGCTGGGCTCCAGGCACAGGGCGAGGCGGGCGTGATTACGTAGCAGGCGGAGTTCAGGGTGAACTGGGTCCCCTAAATTCACGTGTCGAGGTCGTCACCCCAGCACCTCGGAATGCGCCGGAGCACGGGGCTTCCAGGGGGAGAGGGGTGCACTGCCTCCAGGTGATCGGCGAACACACATGAACGAGAGACAAGACCGCGCGGCCCGAGGCCGAGGCCATCCGCCCCGCCCCGCCCCAGTGCAGTCATGACCCCGGGACCGGTCTCCAGACCTGAGCCGGGTCTCGGATACAGAGCCTTCGACGGAAAGAGGAGCTGGGCCGCCGTGAGGAAGGGCCCTGAAACGCGGTTCCGAGGGGACACGGGGCCGCGTGCCTCTGTCCCCCGCCCAAGGCGCCTATCGCCACCGGGTCAGACAATCACGACTGCGCAGCGAGGGGCACCCAGATCTCTGCGGGGCTGTGGCATGGCGGGGCAGGGGGATCTGAGCTCACGCTGATTCAGGGACCCGAAGGGGCACCCTGGGTCCCCATTAGAGAAGTGGCATTAAGGGTTAGGGAATACGTGACGGAAATTAAGGGAAAAAATCAAATAGAAACGCCGGAAGGAAAAACGCCATAATCGAGACGGGCAGAAGGCCTTCGATGGGTTCGTTAATAACCCGACGCAGCCGAGGGAAGAACCGGTGACCCTGAAAATGGGTCAACAGGAAATAGTCAAGCCGGAACGCGAAGGGGACAGAATCCTGAAAAGGGGTGGGAAGCGACAGAACCGAGCACCAGAGCGCCAGGAGCGGGGCGCACGCCGCGCAGGACGGCAGGGGCGCGAAGGCTCAGAGACAGACAGAGGGAAGGCTGGACAGACGGCAGACGAGAGATTCCCAGAATCACGATTCGAACAACACACCACACCTCCGAGAAGCTCCGAGAACACCGGGGAAGAAGAAACCACGCAAAGACGCCGAGGCGGACCGCATCCGGACTGCCGAGAACCCGGGACGAAGGCGAACCCCTTGAGGGTAGCCAGAGAACACGGGCACGTTCCATCCGGAGGAAGAGACCGAGACAGCAGCCCGTTTCTTCCCATCGGAAACCGAGTAAGCCAGGGCCGAAGCGGGGGAAACGGTCAGCCCCAGAAACCTATACCCAGTGCAAATATCTTTCAGAAAAGGAGGAGCAATAATGTCTTTATCGGACGACAAAAAACAAAGCAAAGCAAAGCAAAAAAACGATTGGGCAAAT
>NW_011890099.1:8310-9021 GCF_000151845.1 Pteropus vampyrus
GTCAGCCCCAGAAACCTATACCCAGTGCAAATATCTTTCAGAAAAGGAGGAGCAATAATGTCTTTATCGGACGACAAAAAACAAAGCAAAGCAAAACAAAAAAACGATTGGGCAAATTGTCGCTGGAAGACCTTTGTTCTTGACAGGAGGCTGAGGGACCAGGGGAACCCGGGCACACACGAAAACGAAGCGTCTGGGGAACCAGCGGCTGCGCGAAGCAACTTCGGCGACCATCTAGAGAAAAAACGGTGATAACGTGTGCTTACAGCATGATGTAAAGTATAATTTACGACAACAACGGCACGAATCGGGGCGCAGTCGGTCACATGCCGTCATGCATTCCTTACGGGACACCTAGCACAGTGCGATGGTATTTGGTAGGCCTTGGTTAATCCAAGATGCGGATCGGAAAACCTAGAGCAACGATTACTTTGTTAAAGAAGACTCTTTCTATTTTTTGAAACTTTATTTTTATCGTGGTGACACTGGTTAACGAAATCCGGTAAGTTTCAAGTGTACAATTCAACAGTAAGGCATATATATATATTGCATCGCGTGTTCACCACTCAAAAAAGATTTAAATAGTAAGGCAATAGTGGAGATAAAATAAATAATAAAAAAAAGGTCAGTTAATCCAAAAGAAGGCAGAAAGGGAGAAAAACCAAATAAGATGGAACAAACACATTAAATTTAAACAAACGCGACACACCA
>NW_011890099.1:11074-11881 GCF_000151845.1 Pteropus vampyrus
CAGCCCAGCGCCCCAACACATCCCTGGGTGGAGAGCCTGGGAGCCGTCGGGGTGGCGCGTCGTGGATCTGAGGCTCCAAGGTGAGTCCCCAAAGCCTGTGCCTGCAGCCCCAGCCGCACGCCCCCTCCCGTCCCCAGCTGACCCCTGAGGCAGCCAGGAAAGGGCAGGCTGTGCCACCGGAAGGCAGGGCAGGCAGAGCCGGGTCACCTCCGGCTGGGCAGCCCAGGTGGGGTCAGGCCGCCTGACGCGGGTCTGTGTCAGCCCCTCCGCATTCCAGCGGGTGAGTGGGCGGCTCGTCCAGTCCCGCAGGCTTTCCCCGCAGCTTCCGCTCCCTCCTGCCCGCTCCCCGGGGGCCCGCAGGCCCTGTCACTCCTCGGTCCACGGGCGAGGTAGCCCAACCCGAGGCCCCGCAGAGCAGCTTTTCTCCAGACCGAGGTCACAAGGCGCTGGACGCCCACTGCTCTTCCTGCCCCTGAAGCCCCCACTGGCTACCGGAGACCCCTGGCCCCGCTGAGGTTTCTGCCTGTCCCCAGTGCTCCCGAGCCCTTGGAGGAGCTGGGCGGGGGCGCACCCAGCGGAGCTTCCCACCTCCTGACCACCCACCCCCGTGGCGCAGGCCCGCTGTCTCTCCCCGACTCCCCGGAGGCCCTTGCTGGCCCTGCGGCCGGGCCGGGACCTGGATGGGGCAGCCCTGGAGGCTGACCGTGAGTGTCTGGGTCGGACGGCTCTGCTGAGGTCACGTGAGATTGTGTTGGCACGAGGCAGCCCTGGCAGACTGGGACGTGGGTGTCGGGACCCCTGGCGGGG
>NW_011890099.1:14961-15409 GCF_000151845.1 Pteropus vampyrus
CCTGTGGACCTCAGGCCAGCCACTGAGCCTCCCTGGGCCTGAATGTGGGGGCGACACCCCTCAGAGGGGGCTGGATTCCATGGGGGACCTGTCCCCCATAATTCCCTAAGAGCTCAGGACTCACTCACAGCCCACGGGCTCAGGATGACTGCATCCAGAGGTCACCTGGGAGTAAAGACCGAGGCTGTGGCCACGCACGTCACCCACCCACACTGGTGCAGCCCCCGCCACAGAAAGCCACCCCCGACCTTTACTGCTGGGAAAAGGGTCAGGAGCCTCCTCCTGTGGGACCCCTTCCCCTCACATCCAGCAGGAGGGCTCTGCCCACCCCCTCCACAGTGTCCAGTAGGGGCCCCCTCCTGCCCTCCCCACTCTCTGTCAGCAGTGTGGCCAGCCCCCTCCCCGTTCCCATCCCGTGGGGGTTCAGGACACCCGGAGGGAAGCAGGG
>NW_011890100.1:0-624 GCF_000151845.1 Pteropus vampyrus
CTTGGGGCTGGGAGGCGAGCGGGCACTGGCTCTGTTCGGCTCCAGTGCCTCGGTGGCAGTGACCCCCGTGGCCTCTCCCGCCTCTGGGCACCCAGCAGAAGTTCAGGCCCCGTCAGCCCTGATTCTGAAAGCCCTTCCCCGATGGCTGTGCTGGTGGTGACTCGTGCTTCATCCAGCCACGTGGTCCGGACGGGACCTGCCACTATGGCTCCGTCCCGTGGGTGGGTCCCCACAGGAGACGCCGAGGAGCTAGGGAGGACGGGCCCTTTCTGAGTCGGGAGCCTCTGGGGCCACACGAGAAGGGCCTCGCTCAGCCAGGGAGGGAGCTCATCGGCCTCTTGGCCACTGCCTGAGGTCATCGCGACCGGTCGTAGGGTCATTGAGGAGGGGCGGGTCAGCGGGAAGTCTGAGGAATGGGAAGAGGGACTTGGGGACGCCAGGGGACAACGGCCACGGAGATCACGGCTGTGCAGAGGAGACCAAGAAACGGACTGTGTGTGGGCCCGGCACACGGCCGGCGCTCAGCCAACGCGGCTGCCGGGCCCGGGGGCCGGAGGGCACGCGCGGCGGCCAAAACCAAAAAGCGAAGTCTTTCTTCCCGGACAGCTCCGCAGAGCTCCGGGG
>NW_011890100.1:2292-4484 GCF_000151845.1 Pteropus vampyrus
AATAAAACCCCAAAGCAAATAAAGTTTGAAATGTAATGTAAAATCATGGTCCCTTGGGACCTCGCTAGAGTGGCCGGGGAGTTTCAGGAAGTGGCGCCAAATGCCCTCTGCCAGGAGTTTGGGGATGAAGGTGCTCGGGGACACGCAGGGTCAGAAATGACAGCGTGAGGCAGTGCCCGAGCTGGCTGTCTTTTGATCTCCGCAGGCGCGTTTAGACTGGGGTGGCCTGAAAGCAGGCGCTTGGAATTTTGAAAGGGCTTATGTTTTTAACTCGCAGTTAAAAACATAACAAACAAAATTATTTTTTTTTTCTTTTTCGTATGTTCTGCGCAAAGCGCGTGCTTCCTCCGAGCCGGGCCGAATGGAGAAACCGCATTCTCTCTCAGTCAAAGCGACCGTGAACTTGTGTACTAGTCAACCCCCAGGGCCAGGCGTGGATGAGAGCCGCTAGCATCCGACCATGCACCCGGGGGGTAGGAAGGGTGGCGGCTGGGTGGCTAACGCTGGAGGATGCACAGAAACGGCCATGCAGGAAAAAAAAAAGGAGAGAGAGCAGGCATTTTTATGTCCCCCCTGGCTCTACTTAGCTGACATGCCAGGGAAAGTAAATTGCAAGAGGACGTCGATAACGAGTTAATTATGCAGCAGCGTCTTCCACACGCCAACTGCATCATCCCATCTCATCGCGATGCTCCAAACTACCCGAGGACATTTGGGTTCTGAAACATGGCCACTCTAGCCTCATCAACAAATAAAACATGGATGCAACTTTGCAATGAAAAAAAAAAAAAAAAAAAAAATGTCACCACAGTAGCCGCTGAGCTTGAATGACAGAAACGAAGGACGGAGCTCTGTGCATCTACTTAGCTCTTGACTTCGGGTTTTAAAAATTCAGAGTTAACAAAGGAAAATCCTTCAAATTCTGATTGGTCAATGTTCCTGATGACTTCGTGGTCGGGAGGTGTTAGGACTGGTGGGTGACGGGTGAAAAACCGGTCGAAGTTTTCGGCGTTTCGCCCACACTATGAGAGGGGGAGAAAAGAACTTGTGGTGGGTGGAGACCAAACAGAACCGAACCGAACAGAACCGAACAGGACGGGGGGCGGTCTCCGTCCCTTCCCGTCTACGGCCCCTGAGAGGTCGTCCCAGTGACCGGAAATAAACTGCAAACATAAAATGCAACGTACAATGCAGAAGTCTCGTGACCTTGGGCTCCCGACCTTCGGTTTCTGTAGCTCGTGAGCTGCCCCCCGGGGGCCTTCCGGGCAGTCAGGAGCCGTATGGCAAAGGCGTGAGATGGGGGGGGCTGGTGGCATGTGGCATGTCCCCTCCCCCACCCCCCAGGAGTCAGCCAAGCTTGACTGCTGCAAGGGATGAATAAAGAGATGTTTTATGTGGCGTGAGATGCAGAGGGACGGCCCGCGTATGCGTCACCTGGGAGATGTCACTATTAGAGGCCAGTCCCTCACCGTGCTGTCCCCTGGCTCTGGACCAGGGACGGCCGACGTTTTCCAGCTCAACAGATGCCATTCGCGTGCTCTGGCCGGTGGAGAAAGATGTCGCGGCCTCGCTTGGTGCCTGCTATGATGGGGCACGCAGCGGCCCTGGCTGGCTGGGCGCATCACCCACCCTGCATTCTGATGTACCAGGAGGCCGGCGGCCACCCTCTCCCCCAACGGGAAGGAATGAAATACACCCCGGGGCGGGGGAGGCATGTCGGAGAGGAGCCCGTCGCCATTTCTCACACATCCTCTGGTCCTTCTACGGGAAAAGGCCCTGGTCTGAGGCAGAGTGCTAGCGTGTGTGTGTGTGTGCACAGGCGTGTGTGTGTGCGTGTGTGTGTGTGTGTGTGTGTGCACAGGCGTGTGTGTGTGCGCTCACGAGAGCACACACACGCACACGCTCATTCTCACAGAATGAGAAGGGTCAAGTCACTAGGCCTGATGCGCTCCGCTCCCCACCAGCAAAGCCCACGTGCGTTCTGTGCATTTCCAGCACGAGTCTGGGGGTTGGGGACCGCCCCCCAATAATACATCAGCAGAAGCCATTAGTGCTCGACACGCCGGGCACCCTGGAATTGTCCTCACGTATGGTGTCTCACTGAACCTAGTGAACCTGTGAAGTGGGTACATTAGCATCCTGTGAGACACGTGAGGAACCCAAGGCCGGGGAGACTATGGGACTCGTCCAAG
>NW_011890100.1:5684-7420 GCF_000151845.1 Pteropus vampyrus
GCCCCCCAATAATACATCAGCAGAAGCCATTAGTGCTCGACACGCCGGGCACCCTGGAATTGTCCTCACGTATGGTGTCTCACTGAACCTAGTGACCCTGTGAAGTCGGTGCATTAGCATCCTGTGGGACACGTGAGGAACCCAAGGCCGGGGAGACTATGGGACTCGTCCAAGGTCACACCGCTAGCGAACAGCACAGCCGCAGCGTGAGCCCATCTGTGCCATGTCAGAGCCCAAGCTCCGAGCTCCATCTACAAGAACAGTAGATCGGCCAGTGACGGTCACTTAGCCCTCGGCTCCGCCTCACACCCCTCTGGACGCCCGCCGCCCACAATGGGGAGTTCCAGGGTGTCTAAGCTGCAAATACTCAGGACACAGTGTTGCATTTTTAAGAGGCTCAGCTGCATATACTCAGGACACAGTGTTGCGTTTTTAAGAGGCTCGTGGCAGACTTGGAGAAATGTATTTGTTGTTCCGAGAGAAACTGTTTCGGCTGTTCTGACAGCTTGGCTTCGGGTCTCGGAAAGTGAGAAGTGACCCTCATCCCGACGACCGACGTGGCGTCTGACCGACGCTCCGCTGGCCCGCGGGGTCGGCGCGGCGTGCACAGAGCTACGACCAGGCTCCTTCATCGCTTCCTCATTTTCTCAGTCAGGAAATGTTTACCGAGCGTCTACTGCGTGACAGGCCTGGACCAACGGCAAGTTCAACCAGATCTGACCCTCACCGAACGGACGTTCTGCCCGGAAAGAGAGGCGACAACCACACAAACACGGAACTGTAAATGTAAACAGCTCGGAGGAACGCCCGGTGCCCTCGCCCTCGGGCAGTGACGGCTGGACGCACCTGTGGACACAGCTGTGGACGCACCTGCCGGTCTGCAGGAAACGCACTTCATGCAAAGACCTTGGGACAGGGCTCCACCGGGCCTGGTCGCCAAGCCACAATGAGGCCACGGTGGCCGGAGCAGTGGCCAAGAAAGGGAGGGGTCAGAGAGGGCGCGAGGAGCCAGGTCACAGACCTCGTCACCGGCCACGTGAGGACAGAGGGTTGTCACGTTGCCGGGCGAAGAGCCGCTGGAGCGTCCAGGGGGCTGCACGGCAGGTCTGCTCTGCCTGAGTCCCAGGGGTCAGGGGTCACGTACGGAGGGGACCAAGGGTGGGGGCCGCAGTGGGCCACGAGGCCAGCCAGTGCCGGCCAGAGGTGGCTCCTGGTGACAGTGGACACCAGGGAGCTGCGCCTGATGTGGGGGGTGCTGTGAATGTGGAGGTCACAAGGTCTGCAGGTGGGTGGGGTGTAGGGTACGAAAGGAAGAGGGGACTGGTCGGTGACCCCAAGACTTTGGCGGGAGCTACTCGGTGAGTGGGGCACTCGAGGGGCCCAGCATGCTTGTGGGGGACACGGAGCACTGGTTCCGTCTGTGACAAGTTCGAGTCCAGGGGCGATGTCACAGTGGAGCGGAGGCCCTTTGCTGTGGTGTGCAGACTAGGGAGTGGCGGGAGCTCCCGGCAGGGGTGCCGGGGAGGGCAGAAGACAGCACGATGCCCCATGGGACGGGGCGGGGGGCGGGCGGCGAGCAGAGGCCAGCACGGGGCGGCAGTGGCCAGCAAGGGGCGGCAGTGGCACGTCACAGGCAGATCTGGCGGCGCCCCGCGCCACTGGGCCCAGTCGGCGGCATGCTTGCTCAGAGATGGGGAGGGCCGGGCCGCCCGCGGGTCTGCCGTCATGGTGGCGCA
>NW_011890100.1:8625-12463 GCF_000151845.1 Pteropus vampyrus
GGAGCTCCCGGCAGGGGTGCCGGGGAGGGCAGAAGACAGCACGATGCCCCATGGGACGGGGCGAGGGGCGGGCGGCGAGCAGAGGCCAGCACGGGGCGGCAGTGGCACGTCACAGGCAGATCTCGCGGTGGCCCTCTCTCCCCGGGCCTGGGGACCCAGACCAGCCAGCACGGGAAGCACGGCAGCTGGGGTGCCGAGAGTCTTCGGGGGCCGTGTTTCTCTGCAAACATCCATCTCTCATCCTCACCAGAAGGCTGCGGCTTTGCCGGGCCTCCCCAGAGGCTGCGGCAGGAACAAGCAAACAGCTCCTGGCAGCTCCAGGCCTCCCCCCGCCCCCGCCGCCCCCAACGCCACCTCCGAGGAGGACAGTGGGTCTGCACGTGAGGGCGGAGAGGAGGTGCAGGGACGGGGGGCTGAGCGGGGGGACGACGCAGAGCGGGCATGACGTCCCTAACACCCAGCTTCGGGCGGGCAGATCACAGCCTCCCTAAGCTTTCCCGTGGTTTTCAACCGGGGCTGTCACTGCCCATTATTTAGGGAGCTTCCGCAGAGCTCCCTAAATAAGGACATTGGCCTCGGGAGGCACCGCCCAGACCCGCGCTGGGCCTGCCGTGCCCTTGGGGAATGGGTGGCTGGCCGGCGGGCGCGGTGAGCCCGCTCCTGCTTCTCCGGCCGTCCGTCCGTGGCGGTCGCCTCAGCCCCGGCTCAGCTGCTAAAGGGAAACCCAGCCCCCTGGGCATCGGGCACCCCGTCGGCAGCCGAGCCAGCGAGGCCGCTTGTCAGGCGGTGGCTCTGCCGGAGCCGGGGCGGGCAGCGAGCACTCTGACCCCGGGCGGCTCGCGAAGCCCGTCTGCGAGGGCTGCATGCGAGCTGCTTTGCCCCTCCTCCCTCCCTCCTTTCTAATTCCTGCTTCATCGTGTTAATCACAGCTCTGCGTCCAGCTGTCAAACGTGGGGCCGGCTCAGACACAGCAGCCACCGGGATCTCTCACAGACGCCGACCAGGGTGTGGCACTTTCCTGCCCGTACCGGCCACGGCTCCCGTCGCCCGAGGCCCACCCTTCCTTAGTGTGGCTGGCAGGGCCGTCCAGGGCTCGGCGCTGGTCACCCGGTGACCAGCCCCCTCAACGCCCACAACCCCCCAGTCCGACTGCTCCCACCCCCAACACCCCCTCCGGCTGCCGTGAGCTCCCATGTGGCCAGACACTCGGCACGCTCCCCTCCAGCCCTCGGCACAGGCCGCCTCCCCCGCCAGGGACGCGGGGCCTCCCACCCTCCCCTCCCCCGCTCCCTGCCACGCGCCCACCCTCCCCGTCGCCAGCAGATGTCCCTTCCTCCATTTATCCCGTCACGGTACAGGATACTCATCACAGAACTGTTGGAGGGAGAGAAAGAAATCTGAGACCAACTATCCGCCCATAGGGAAAAGGGGTAAATAAACAACGATGGCGTCCGTTTGATGCGCTGCCACGCGAGACGCTTTCCAAACGAGGAGATGCGGCAGATGTGACCGCTGTCCGTGGGCGCAGCCTGTGCCCAGTCTGAGAGCCGCAGACACGGACGTGCGTGTGTGTGACATCGGCGTGCACGTTACGCACGCTCACAGAAATCGGGAGAGTCACACGCCCCTGCATTTTCTCCATCGCCTCTTAGGCTTGGTTGTGTTTGGAAAATTTAATTAAGGATACTTTTATTTTTGTAATAAGGAAAAAAAAGCTATTTTAAATGGGGTCGCAATTGCCCCGGGAGAGAGAGGAAAAACAAACAGACAGAGCGGGAGAATTTAGCCCGATGGCGAAGGTCTCGCACGGTACCGCGTGACAAGGGCTGCCACCGAGCGCAGAGGCGACGGGTCTTCCTGGAGGAGGTGGCACCCGAGCGGAGTGGGCCCGAAAGGCAGGGCACTGCCCCTCAGAAGGGGGGAAGGGAGGTGCCCAGGGCAAGAACGGGGTGAGGAATGGTGGGGACGGGCGGGGGACAGGAGACGAGGAGGAAGTCCCGTCCGCACCGTCCACCGCTCGACCGCGTCTGGCCGGCGGGGCTGCTGGCACAGGAAGGCTTCCCGCCGGGCCTGCCGCAGGACTCGGGGGCACTCTCAGGACTCGAAACGAGAAGGTCACATGAAAAGCCCCCCATGCCACACAGCCTGGGAAAGAGGCAAAGGCGTCTCTCGTTCCCAGACGCGCAGAGTCAGTGGAGTTCAGGGTCCTTCCCACGGCCTCGGGGGCAGAAGCAGCTACCTGCGGGCAGCCCAGAGCCACAGGCGCGTTCGATCACTTTCAAACATGGTTGGTGGGCCAAGGATCCCTTCCACCCGCCTCCCCCGCCACCCCAGCAGAATCAGACAACACCCCGCATGGCCTGGCCTCTGGCAAAGACCGCAAGACGAAAGCCCCTTCGTGGGCAGATGCTGAAGGTCCCCGCGGATGGGGTTGCTGGGCGCTCGCGTCTCCTGAGGAGGGAGCCAGCAGCCAAGAGAGGGAGGGGTCTTCGGTGCTTGATAGCAAGTTTTACAAAAAAAAATTTCTTTTTCCTTTAGAAACAACAGGCAGTGTTTTGTTTCCCGCAGAGCTCAGTTTAAACACCACCTCCTTAGAGAAGCTGCTGTGACCGCCTCCAAGAAGACCGGCTCCCCCAGCCTGCCTTCCATCGCAGAAGCACCCCGTCCGCACCTCTCCCCGGAAATCACGTCCAAACACCCCGGTCCGTAACTACGTGCCTATGTCCCTGCTCGGCTGCTTACTGTCTCTCTCGCCTGGAAGCTGCTCTGCAGGAGCTGAAGCCCCGTCTGCCTTGACTTCCTGGGGCTGAGCCCAGGCTCGGCGCCCAGCAGGCAGGCGCCCAGTGCTGGGGAACGGGCGAAGAGCGGGGCCCACCCGGTGCTGATGACCGGCCGCAGACACTGGGTGAGCGCTCGGCAAGCGTGTCCTCCCGTCATCCCCGTTTCGAGGCAGACTTTCTGCACGGGGGGGGGGGGCTTCGGCACTCGACTGTGATCTAATCCCAGACCTGACGACCAAGCCCGACTCTGCTACCCGTCTTCTAGTTCATCGCCCGAATAAACGCACCGAGAGAAAGAAACGACACACACCTTTGTAATCCCAACACCCCAAAACGACACGTCCATACACTGATGATGCTCATGTGTCGGTCAGTGTCTCGGCTGGTTGGATGAATGGGCGAACGGGCGTTTTTCACTCTTTAAGCCAATGTAGATGCCGTTTATTCTTCAGCCCATTAAAAAAAAACAGACAAAAAACATCTAACCATTTTCCCGTGTCGACAGGCACCACATCTTACCTTTCCCTCGCCATCCCTCTGAAACCCACGTCGCTGGCTTCACATAAACCAGCTCGCAGAGAGCATTATCCTTCTGTTTGCCTGTGTCGTTAGAGCTGGGGCCCCCGCGGGTCTGAGAGACGGGCAGAAGTGGGGGTTCCCTCCACCTAACAGGAGACCGGAAACGTCAGTGTTCCGGCCGGGGTCCCACGGGGTGGAGGGGACGAACCGAGATCGGGAGTCTGGCTTTCTACAACTCCCGCTGCCTCGTGAGGAGTCGTCCCCGACCATGCGGCACGCATTTCAAAGTCAACTCGACCCCGGCACCATCGATCCCAGCCACACGACCTTGAAGCGAGTCAGCCGAGTGCCCCACGCCTTGTGCCTTGTGGCACGCGGTGAGGAACGACTCGGCTGGTGGCTGCCGTGGACGGCTGACCGACCCGCCGGTCCAGTGAGCAAGTCTGATGGGTGTGGTGGAGCTCTGAGGACAGAGGGCGCCCCGCAGGCCCCGTCTCCCCGCCCCCCACCACCCCTCCCCCACCCCAGCATGTGGCCGG
>NW_011890100.1:15893-16490 GCF_000151845.1 Pteropus vampyrus
CCCATCTCTGAGCTCGACCCGCCGGCTCATCTCCCCATCGGCCCACCCTCTGGCCGACGGCTTTCTGGGGCGTCGCGATCAGCGTTGCAACCCGGCAGGGTTGACGGGAGGGGTCCAAGAAACCGGACTTCGCGAACATTCGCTCGACCCCAGAAAATATTTAGACTCGGGATTGGACCGAGACAGGTTCGAATCCCACGCCCCTGCACCCGAGTCTGGGGCACGAGGGAAGAGACGCCGCAGAGGCGCAGAAACGGGACTTTGAGTCGGCGCTCGGACTCGCTGCTGTGTGGCCCGGCCGTGGCCAGGCCAGCGAAGCTCTCCGGGCCTGTCCCTTGGCTGCGCAGGGGAGTGAGAACAGCGTCCACGTCGTGGGGTCGTTGCGAGGTCAGTGAAACAGAGCGTTCTGCTTTCTAGTCCGATCGAATGATTTAACAGCGCACGCCTGACCCATTTCACGGCTACTTCGGTCAACAGCGCCGCGGATAAAATCCTGCACCCACCAAACGGCGTTGGTCTCTCGCCCTGGTTCCATCAGCCACGGAGGCAGCTCCCGGGCCCCTGACCGCTGGTCCGCAGAGTGGACGGGTCGGCCTC
>NW_011890100.1:17324-19073 GCF_000151845.1 Pteropus vampyrus
CGCTGGCGGTCACTTGCGTTTCTGCAACCAGAGCGTGAGAAGGCGCCTCGTGCCCCTCCGATGACCTTCCCCAGGCCACTGGACCCCGAGCAAACGTCCCCACCTTTGCAGGCTCCACGCCCGCATCCGCGGTGTGGCGTCAGTGACACCTACCGCACGGAGCTGAGACAATGAGGTGATCACTGAGAACAGCGCCTGGCACAGAGGAGAACTCGGTATTTCTTCCAAAATGTTTGCATAGCTTGAATTATTTAAAATCCCAATTTCCCCAAAGGGGCTGTTCTCTCGAGCATGTGGTACTTGGGGCGAGCTAGGGTCTGTTGTTAAATAAATCATAGTAAGTGAAGCCTTGGAGTTGGAATTTTAATAGCAAACACACGAAGGTCACGTGTCGTGGCTTCGGTTCGGAGGTGTCAGCATGTCGTGCACACATCCGGACACGGAGACCTCGCACGGCGTCGAGGGCAGTTGGGTTTGGAGGGAGATGTCGGAGGGACGGAAATGCAGCTCATTAAGGCAGCACCTAAGGCTTCCGACCTCAGCTCCGCAAGCAAGCTTTTCAGAGACAGAATTACCCAGAAACCAGGCCCTGCCACAGGAGTCCGTTTCTGAAGCAGCACTTCACCCCCGGGGGACGAGGGTGACGGAGGGCGGCCGGCAACGCCTGCGGTGTTTCGGAAACGCTATCACACGACTGGCCAGAACCCCGGGGAGCAGGGACAGGGGCTCTGCCTTTCGGTCTGCAAGGCTCTGAGGCTTCCCGGATGTGCGGTGCCTCGAAATCCTGCGGGGCCCATGCGAAGTGACGGTGGCCCACGAGAGCAGCGGTGGCCGGGGTCGGTCTCCCGTGCTGCGGCCCGGGGTGGGCGAGGCCCGGCGCCCCAGTGGGCACGGAGGCGGGAGGGAGGGAGGGGTGCACTGACCACGAGGCAGGCCGCAGGGCCGGGGCCACCCGGACGTCTGCGTCTGCTCCGGGCATGCTCACCAACCCCGCCCGGCGCACGGGGATGGCCGCATCCATCGGACTTTGGGGTGACGTAGCCATGTTTGCCAGCAGGCGGGGCGCTGTACGCACCCCAGCATCTGACATGCCACGGACGGGGACGGAGCGGGCAGGGTGTCCTTGCCGCGTCCCCACTGTCTTCCTACTTTTTGACGTGCTGCGTCGACGCTGCCCCTGGGCGAGCTGACCTGATGGCCGCCTCCCGGGACGCAGCTGGGGCCTTGAGCCCAAGGTCGGCGTTGTCTTCACGGCTAGTCCTGCACTGGGTGTCACGGATGCGGCTGGCTTCACTAGATAAACACGTGTGAATGCCATCAAGGTCTCAGTCGGGGTGCTCGCTTTAAACAGATTTCGCTCGCATATCCTGCACCACGAGACTCTGCAAATCCTCCCAAGAGAACACGCTCGCCCAGTGTGGCCCCGGCACACCGTGGGTGATGGCACGGCTGAATTCCGGAGAGCCCGGTTACAGCCCCCAGCCCCAGCCCCCCCCAGACCACCACTGAGCCTGCACTGGCAGGAAGGTCACAGCCCTGCCTGGCCCAACGTCCCGCGAGCCAGCAGCTTCTCTGACCTCCTCCGTCTTGAGTCCGTCCCGCCCGGCGACCGCGTGGGCCACTTGAGGGGCAGCTACATAGGCAGCCTGGAGAGATGCGCCTTTATCCGGGCCTCATGCCCCAGGGGCTGAGCGTGAGTGTCTCCAGCCGCCAGGAACAGGCTGGCGCTGGGGACGCCAAGATGAGCTC
>NW_011890100.1:21448-22792 GCF_000151845.1 Pteropus vampyrus
GCTGCCCCCGAGACAGCGATGACTGTGTGACACCGCCAACAGAACCATCGCCAACTTCCCTGGGGTGCCTACCACACGCCAGACGTGTACGGAGCACCGTATGCACTGACCGCCCCCGACGGAGAACCACCATAACACCACCCCCGAATTCCAGACGGCGAAACGGGGGCAGAGCCGGGGTGACATCGTCCGAGGTCACCACGATGATCAAGAGAAGATGTGTCGGGCCCGCTGGGCTCACTGAGGGTCAGACACTGTTAGGGATCCCGGGCCCAACCCTCCGTCTGTTTTAAGATGGGTGCTGATTACCTGGAGGATGACAGACACCTGGAGGTGATGTCATATGGGACGTGCTTACAAGTGGGGGTGGTGGTGAGCCTGGAAATGCCGGGATTCAAGAGCATAAGACCAGCATCTGCAGCTGTCTGAAGCCTGCTCTGCAAAGTAAGTAGCTCCGGATGACAGACAGGACCCGGGGATGGCAGTCCGGGGAGGCTGATTCGATATCGGGACAGAGTTCGCAGCGACCAGAGGGCCGCAGAGTGGAGCGGCCGCCCCTACGAGACCTGCCTCCTGACACCAGGAAGCGCCCAGGGAGAAATGGGACTCACCAGTGACGCTGCGTTCTGATCCTTTGAGGCGCACGGGGTGGGGGAGATGTGACAGGCATGGGGAGGCCTTCTTCAACTACCTGCCCTTTGGCCCTGGGTGACTGATGGAGTCGGACGGCCTGTCACGCGCGGGCTGAGTGACCGTGGACAGAGCGCTCACCCTCTCTGAGCCTCTGTGTCTATCACCAGGACGTAACTAGATGCTACGTGCGAAGTGCTTAGTGTGCTGCCTGGCACATAATGAGTGGCCAAGGAGTTAATAATAATAAGACTAAAATAAGTACCATTATCGTGGTCATTTTCTTCATCTTAATATCCAAGATCCTCACGACTTGACGTGTCGGTGACAGCATTTACGTTCACTTTTCGGCCTCGGTAGGCAGTTTACCACCCGTAATCAAGTCCCTGGGTCTCCGCCCCACGTAACCCAATAAATAAGCTTCCTCCCAGCGGAGTCGTCGCTCTGATTAAATCGGGTGCCGACAAGTACTCCCTGCTGAGCCTCTGGGGATGGAAAACCTTCCTCCTGGGGACCTTAATTCCCATGTTATAAACGGTCTCTCAAAGCCGCAGCTGCACTCAGAGCCTCCAGGAGGTCAGTGAGCAGGCCGGCTTCGTGTTTCGGGGGCGCCGGCTGGGGGTGCTGTCTCACTGACTTACTTTAGAATCGCATTGAAATACCGGCGAGATAAACAGCACGGCCTTTTCTACGCCTCCAGCAAGAGAAATGAGA
>NW_011890101.1:0-1888 GCF_000151845.1 Pteropus vampyrus
GCCATCGGTGCCACAGAGGACCAGTATGGCCTGGTGAGTCCAGGCCCTTACGCCCCTGCCCCTGCCCCTCCTTTGCACATGGAAGAAATGGCAAAGGGAATCGGTAAGGAAGCCTGTTTACCCCACAGAAGTTAAGATTTTTTGGATTTCTGGGGAGGCCTTCACAGTGGCCTTCCGGCTGTGACTCACCGCTGTTCCCAGGTCTCACCCAGTGGCCACAGCCTGACGTCTCGTCCCCAGGAGGGTTGCACGTCCCTGACCGTTGAGCTTTGCTGTGCCCCCTTGTTCCTCCTCCACCCACTGGTCTCCCCTCTTCCTCTCTGAGAGCTAAGTGCTCTCAGTATTCTCGGGAGCCTGGCTGGGCCTGGAGGGGAAACTCTGGGGCAAACCTCTCTTCGTCCCAAGCTGGGGCCTGTCCCTGGGTTGGCTGACAGCTGGTCCTTATCAATGTGACTCTTTTGAGGACCACGTCTTGGGAGTCCCAGCCCGAGAGCCTCCCCAAGACCCTCTGAGAAGGCAGTCTCCTCCCCATCACCTGGCTTCTGGTGCAGAGGAAGGGGTCCTGCCCGGGACCTTCTCTGCCTCTTCCAGTCAGATGACACTCATCATCCTTTAAAGAGGACATCCTCTGGTCTTTAAAAAAATTATTATTTATTATTAAACTACAGCGACATACAATATTATATGAGTTTCAGGTGTACAATACAGTGATTCGACATTTATACACCTTACGATGTGATCACTGATAGTTACCATCTGTCGCCGTACCAAGTTATCATGATGTTACTGACCATGTTCTCTACACTGCACATGAAATCTCCATGACTCATTTATTTCGTAACTGGAAGTTAGTGCCCCTCAGTCCCTTTCACCTTGTTCACCCGTTCCCACCCCTCTGGCAACCAGTTTGTTTTCTGAGTCCATGAGTCTGTTTCTGTTTTGTTTTGTTTGTCTGTTTGTCTGTTAGTTTAACATCAACTGTGGAAGCCTGAGCAGCATGCCCACGGTGGTCTTTGAGATCAACGGCAGAACGTACCCACTGCCCCCCTCCGCCTATACCAGCCAGGTATGAGTCTCAGGAGAAGGTGCCCCAGCTCCCTCCTCCTCTGTCACGGCAAGTCAGCGAAGTTGGTGATTAAGTGATTAAACGGCAGGTCCTCGATAGACAATGCAGGGCGTAGTGTAGGCCTACTGATCCTTCCGAGTGGGGCCCCGTTGTCCTTGGGCTTTGTATGTGGCTGCTGCGGGCTGGTTCTGGAATATATGGGGCAGTTCAGAGGGATAGAGCCCAGTGGCTTGAGCGGCGGCGGGGGGAGGGGCAGGACCACAGCGTCCTGTGGAACCTCCACCCACTGCTCCACCTGCCAAGCCCAGAGGGCTGGAGCTCTGCCTAGGAATCTCTTAGATACCTTGGGCTCTGTGGGGACCTGACCATCATCCCTACTGATCTGCTGGCCTCAGCTTCGACCTAATCCAAAGCATCTCAAACTGGCAAGGCCTCGGGCCCCTAATCCTGCTCTGGCCGGTCATCAGGAAAGTAGGTGATGCGAATTGGAAGGCAGGGGGCTGGAGAGGACAGGTGAAGAGAGTCGGGTAAGGGGACCCGCCAGGCGATCTTGGATTAAGGCACTTAATTTTTTGAACATCAATTTATTTATCTGTTGAGCGAGATGAATCTGATACTTGTTTGCCTACCTTGGAAGGTGATTTCAAGGATGAAGGGAACTAATAGAAGAGAGAGTAATTGGGCGTGGGGTGGGTTAGGGGAAGGCGCTGGGCAGCTTCACCTCAATCCTGCCTTTCCCAGGACATGCACTTCTGCACCAGTGGCTTCCAGGGCGAAGATGACTCCCAGCTGTGGATCCTGGGGGATGTGTTCATCCGGGAG
>NW_011890101.1:4323-5621 GCF_000151845.1 Pteropus vampyrus
GTGCCGAACAGGCTCACAAAAATTGTGTTATATTTCAGTGGTTTATGCTTGACTAATTGTATTTTAAACACCTAAACTTTAATTGAACATAACGTAGAAAGTCTAAATATGATGACTTTCATAAGTGGGAGGCTTGGACCAAATGTTCCCCCACTGCACACCCAGCCCACCCCCGGGCCACCCCGGGCCCATCTGGCCCCTGTGGCCATCCTGTCCTGAGAGGCTGCCGGCCATCCGGTGACCTCAGGCAGCTCCCTCCCGGGGCTAATAGGGTGTGGAGAGTCCATATTCTGCTCCTGGGGATTCAGGAGCAGAGAAAGCTCTGCCTGGAATGTTCTCCAAGCCTGGTCCCTTCGACTGACTTTTAATTGTCCTTCAAACCTGACCTCAGTCCAAATCTCTTCAGGACGCTCCTGACCAGGCTGGAGGACCAGGGCCCTCCCCGTGCCCCAGCTCTCCTCAGAGTAATTCTTCGTATTCTGACGTTTATTTCCTTGTCTGTCTCTGCTATGGACCGTGGGCTGTCTGAGGACAGACACTGTGCTCCTCTCATGTTGGTACCTTGGGTGCCTGACTCGTGGCATGCCACTCTCAAGTACTGTTAAAGAGGAGATGAATGAATGAATGAATGAACAAATGATGCGATCAGAGAGGTCCTCAAGAATCACACTGCTTGATACTGGTGTCCTCTTTCCTCTTGAGTCTTTACCGCCACCCCCGCCCCAACACACACACGCTCAGGCCCACCCCGCATCTTCCCCTTCTCGTCCCAGAGCCTGGACACTCCCAGTCCTTCGCTGTCCCTGGGGAGGGCTCAGCACATGTTGGAAGGACACTGAAGGGGAGAGAAGGTGGCTAAGCTGCCTCCAGGGTTTTAAGGTTCTGCCAAGAACCCACACTGGGCTCTGTACCAGGCCCAGTTCTCTGTGGGGTCTGCAAGGGGAGAAGGGGTCTTGGGAGGGGCTGTCAGCACATCTGTTGTCAGGGGCAACCTGGAGGCCGGTGGGAGCTGTGATCTGGGAGGGGACCCTCGCAGGTCCAGGCTGACTCACTGCCCAGTCTCCCACCAGGTCTGCCTGCCAACGACAACCAGGGCAGGGAGAGGGCAGAGGGCAGCTGAGCAAGCCTCGTGGCTACCACACCCACCCAGCCTGCATTTGCTGCCCCGTGCCGGCTGCCATGGCCACACTCGAGCCCTGTAGCGTTGGCCTCTGGGCCTGGCTCATGCCCTTCCCTTTACCTGCTATGCCTTTTCCACTCTCTCTAGCCTGTGAACTGTTCCTCATCCTTCAAGACCA
>NW_011890101.1:5671-6044 GCF_000151845.1 Pteropus vampyrus
GGCAGCTCCCTCCCGGGGCTAATAGGGTGTGGAGAGTCCATATTCTGCTCCTGGGGATTCAGGAGCAGAGAAAGCTCTGCCTGGAATGTTCTCCAAGCCTGGTCCCTTCGACTGACTTTTAATTGTCCTTCAAACCTGACCTCAGTCCAAATCTCTTCAGGACGCTCCTGACCAGGCTGGAGGACCAGGGCCCTCCCCGTGCCCCAGCTCTCCTCAGAGTAATTCTTCGTATTCTGACGTTTATTTCCTTGTCTGTCTCTGCTATGGACCGTGGGCTGTCTGAGGACAGACACTGTGCTCCTCTCATGTTGGTACCTTGGGTGCCTGACTCGTGGCATGCCACTCTCAAGTACTGTTAAAGAGGAGATGAATG
>NW_011890101.1:7523-9098 GCF_000151845.1 Pteropus vampyrus
GTGGAGCTCTGTGGGGGGCACGGATGATGGAGATAGTACCTGTGTGAGGCCGGGAGCGTAGTAGATGGTTTTGAACGTCATGGGGAAAAGCAGAGGGGGACACAAAGGACGGAGAGTGCTGTGACCTTCGTGCATTAAAACGAGGTGGGAAGGGAAGGCTTCCGGAAGGGTGAATTTGAGCAAAAACGTGGAAGACAGGAGAAGGCGTGCCGACGTGAGGGAGGCATGAGTTATAGGTAGAAGGAACAGTGTGTGAAGATTACTGAGCCCTTGATAAAGAGAAGCTACCAGTAGATAAATACGGAAACGTTAGTTTGTGCCTCTTATCTTTCTAGTGACATGACCCCATCTTTGAGGGCAGGAGTCGCATCTCAATCATTTTCGTGTCCTTCATAGCACGTAGTATTTGACAGAGCAATTTTTCGGTCGTTGTGTGGTGAATGAATAAACGAACTCCGAACTGTCCCTCTAAGCTCAGCAGGGTGAGGGCTGCCGGGACTCAGCTCTTGTCCTGGAGTGCCCTCTAGTGACCTAATCACAGATGCCAGCTTTGTACACCTTGTTTTCTGCAACTTTCCTCCTCCCCACCCCAGGTCCCCAAGGCAGCGGCCAACCAAATAGAATTTACTAAGTGCCTACTATGCGCAGGGCACAGTGCCAGCTTCCGCAGGAGGCACAGACACAGGAGGCATTGTCCCCGCCCTCAAACCCCTCAGTCACGGGGCCTCTCGCTGGTTGGCCTTTTCTTTCTCAGCCTTTGTTTTCCGGTGTCCGCCCTCTCTAATCTTTCTAGATCATCTGTAATATCAGGATTACATTTTGGGCTGCAGGTGACTAGGTGAGGCTTATACCTGCCATGTGTGTCTGAGGGGCATGGGGACAGCATTTGTCTTTCCGGGTCGCTGGAACAGCCCTTCACCCCAGGGAATTACAGCTCCAGGGAGCTGGGACCACAGCCAGGATCGGGGCATCAGACACGCCCTGCAGTTTCTGGGCGGTGGGGCCCATTAAGATGCAGACTACAGCCGTCTTCCCATTCCTGTTGGTGGACCTGTGCCTTCTTTTTGGGGACTGCTCATGGGCCCGGCCGTCTCCTCTGAGCTGGTGGCCTCGGTCTCCTCGGCGCCAACGCCGAAGCTCCGTCCAGAGGTGCTGAGCCTCCCCCACCTTTCGTCCTTGCCCTCTCCTCTGGCCCCGGCCACGGAACTTGAGAGTCCCTTTCTTTTTCAGGGCTCCGTTTAGCACCGAGACCAGAATAACTGTGTCCTTGGAGCTTTATTTTTAGGTCCTGTGAGAGGGAACAAGGAGCCTCGAAAGACAGGCCTCTCATGTGTCAAGGAGTGTTCTGGGTGGGGGCCAGCCACACCTCCTGCAGCTCTCAACTGTCGCTTGGGAATCCTGCAAACTGAGCCCCAAATCTCAGCCACTGTCCGCAAGTCTGCTCCCTGGGGTTGGGGGCTCATTGCTCATAGAGAGAGGCTCGTTCATGAGCAATGAAGTAGATTGTGGGCAGAAGGCTGTCCAGATGCTCAGGCTTGTGTCCCTGGGGCTCCCCGAGCCACGCTGGTGGCCAGT
>NW_011890101.1:10485-11309 GCF_000151845.1 Pteropus vampyrus
CATTGAGCCTGCATTTCTGGGCCCCTGACGTGGGGCAGGGATCTGAGTGGAGGAAGGGGAAGGGGGCCCGGGACCTTGGTTCCCAGCGTGTGCTCTGCTGGCTGGTAGAAGCCTGTCCCTCCCGGGGGCCGAGGACCAGCTCCCCAGGCTCTGCTGCTCCAGATGGGCTCCTTGGACTTTCCAGCCTCCAGACAACCTACAACCTTGCCCCCTCCCCAGGGAGATGCAGCTTTTATAGTCTCAGCAGGGTTCGCTGGAGGATCAGAGAGCCGAAGCCAGAGGGCAGCCGAGAGCTGCAGCGATGAGGACGGCTAGGACGGGGTGTTGCTGTGGGGTAGCTGCAGCAGGGGCTCAGCAGGGGCTGCAGCAGGGGCTCAGCAGGGGCTGCTGCAGGGGCTGCAGCAGGGGCTCAGCAGGGGCTCAGCAGGGGCTCAGCAGGGCTCCTGGGCCAAAACTGGACTGGCCGGGGTGGGAGAGAGGAGAGGCAGCTTTGAGTCTCTCCTTAGGTCTGTTGGTGGCGCTAAAAACAAGACAATCAGCCCAAATTAGAGCTGCTTATGCTGAGACTCTGGTCACCAAACCAAGACTTAATTGCAGCTTCGGCTCTCGCAGAAATGGAACCTCAAACCAGTCAATCAGGAATCGCCTGATCAGCACTAGTTGAGAACCCGCCCGCTAGATCCCTGCCATCCCCTGAAGGAGAGGAACTTGGCAATAGCCAACCCGCTCTTTGCCAGGATAGCTTCCTTGTTCCTGCTCCCTGCTGCCTTTCAAAGCCTCTCAATTTGTACAGCTCCTTGGATGCTGCCTGCCGGATTTGAATT
>NW_011890101.1:14884-16646 GCF_000151845.1 Pteropus vampyrus
AGTGCATGACATGCAATAGCTGTAAGTTATTGTTATTTTTCAAGGGACATGATCTGATCTTTGCATCATCTCTTTCTTTCTGTTACCCTTTTCCTTCCTTCATTTGTTGGGCACCTGCCATGCACCAGACACTGGGCTGAGACTATAGCATTAAAAAGGCACATCCATAGCTCTTGATGGGTTTACCACCTGAAGGTGAGTTCTTATCCTAGGCGTCACCTATCTGCATCCTATTTTGTGTAGCATGTTTTACCTTTTCCCAAGGAATTTCATATATTATCTTATGTAATTCCCACGATAACCCTGGGAGCTTGGTGTTATTGATTATTTCTGTTATATATATTTTTTGTTATATTTGTATGTATTATTTCTCTTAATAGTGGAACAGTGGGGTGGTGGTGGGAAAGAGGGAGCTCAGCCATGGCCCTTCTGACTCAGAAGAGCAGAAGATGTACCCCAAGTTCCTAATGAGGTTCGCTGTCATTCGCTCCACATGCATCTGACAGACACCTCAGCGACGGGAGTGAAGCCGCATTCATTATCCGGTGACATTTTGCAGGCAGCTTCTCACCTCCGCTTCCCCTGAGATGCAATAACAAAAGTTTGTCTGATCTTCCCTTTACCCAGCTCCCAGCTCCCTGCCACCCCCAGTTCCTTTTCATCCCTGCTTTTGAGGGCAGTCATTCTCCTGTCTCTAGGATGTGCCGCCGGGTGACACAGTGGTCCCTGGGGACACCAGGGTGGCTTTCTTCCTCTAGCTTCAAAGGGCCTTTGGAGTGTTCCACTCCATGGGCGAATGCATTTTATTTTTTAGGAGGCCGGAATTAGCTGCTGAGGGGGACAGGGGCATCTTGGGGGTTCCCTTCATTTCCGTCCCCAGGACCTTAATAAGGAGAGAATAAAGGGGTAAAGGGCGGGCCTGGGGAGAGAGGGCCAGGGTGGGGCCTTGTCCCTGGAGGAGGGGCGGCACTCCTTCGTCAGCAGCTGCTGTGACTGTGGCCTGAGCAGGGCTTCCTGGGAGCAGGGGCCTGCTGGGGCGGAGCCAGGCTGGGTCAGTGCCTGGCCCCGCAGAGTCAGGGCCTGAGGGGAGGAGGCCAAACTGTCCCAGGAGGCGAGACTTCCGGGGTGCTTGTCCGGAAGGGCCACCTTTTGAAGGCTCAGGCGTCCTACTGGAAAGCTTGCGAAGGGGTCCGAGACAAGGCCTTCTGAGAAAGCTTCCGAGAGACCCTCTGAGCGGGGGTTTCGGGGCGGGGTTGGGGGGCCGTTCCTGCTCTTCTTGTCCTCTCTGAGCCTCCACCAGGCAGAGCAGCCCCAGGACAGGGGACTGGGAGCATGCCGGGGCTCTAGGCCAGGCCCCGCCCCCAGCTGCACCCCAGGCCTCCGAGCCCACCCTCAGAAAGCCTTCGAAGGTCTCCTGCACTTACACTTCTCCTTAGGGAGTGTCTGACCTTAACTTGTAGGTCCAGGGTTTGGGGGACAGAGGGTGTGAGGGGAATGAACTCTTACCAGGCCTACAGAGTGGCTTAGTTTGGTCTCTTTACGGTAATTGCGAGGGAAAACTTGAAGGGACAATTTATTGAGTCAACAAACATTTATTGAGTACCTGCTCTGTGCTGCGAGAGGCCCAGGGAATAGAGCAGTGGACCAGACAGAGAAAAAACCCTACCTTTTGAAATGAACATTTTTGTGAGGAATTATAGATAAACAATTAGGTACAAAGGTGACTGTGTGTGTGTGTGTGTGTGTGTGTGTGTGTGTGTGT
>NW_011890102.1:0-401 GCF_000151845.1 Pteropus vampyrus
CAATGGCCCATCATCTTTGCTGCATTAGTTCCGACTGCATTATTGCTTAATTGCCCAGCGAGGGAGCGTGTAATTCGGGAGCTGTAATGCCGGGGAGCGGGACGACGTGACTTCTCATGCAAAGCCCGGAGCTGGGAAAGTGGCCCCAGACCGGCGGGGAGAGCTGGGCCGCCGTCCAGCTGTCCCCTCGGACGTCCCAGCTCTGTCCCGTCGGGGCAGCGGATCACACCTCGTGCCGCCCACCAAGCAGAACCCCATGAAGAGACGGGAAGTTTGGGAACGTGTGTGTACGGGGCACACCCAGATGAGGGGGGCTCAGGTCCTGGCTGCAGGGGAGCCGCCTAGTGAGGGGACACAGACACGCCAGCAGAGTCACCTAGTGAGGGGACACAGACACGCCA
>NW_011890102.1:451-852 GCF_000151845.1 Pteropus vampyrus
CAATGGCCCATCATCTTTGCTGCATTAGTTCCGACTGCATTATTGCTTAATTGCCCAGCGAGGGAGCGTGTAATTCGGGAGCTGTAATGCCGGGGGGCGGGACGACGTGACTTCTCATGCAAAGCCCAGAGCTGGGAAAGTGGCCCCAGACCGGCGGGGAGAGCTGGGCCGCCGTCCAGCTGTCCCCTCGGACGTCCCAGCTCTGTCCCGTCTGGGCAGCGGATCACACCTCGTGCCGCCCACCAAGCAGAACCCCATGAAGAGACGGGAAGTTCGGGAACGTGTGTGTACGGGGCACACCCAGACGAGGGGGGCTCAGGTCCTGGCTGCAGGGGAGCCGCCTAGTGAGGGGACACAGACACGCCAGCAGAGTCACCTAGTGAGGGGACACAGACACGCCA
>NW_011890102.1:2992-4616 GCF_000151845.1 Pteropus vampyrus
TGTTGGTCAAATTGGTCAAATTATCTCACTACGATCCCCTTTGATTTCATCCAAACCCCATTTCTTGACTTTCTGGTGCCACTGAAAATAACTCTTGGTTATTCTAACAGTAATTTTTGCTGAAAACACCCCTGAAGCATTTTAAAGTTAAATGGGCAGGTAGAAAAAGGAAATGTGGTCCCCTGGCCCGGCGTCATGGCACTTGCTGTCACTGCCATTCAGCATCAGGAAAATGCAGAAAAGCGGTGACATGTCACAGGGAAGGCTCCAGCCTCACGTCTGAGAATCCAGAAGCTTCAGCCAAAACCTGGGCTCAGAGAAGCTGCCAGCGCCACAGCCTGGCTGGGCTCCAGTGTGTGATTCAGCTGGGCCACCGTCTGGGCAGTGCCCCCTCTCTCTGTCAGCTCGTCCGTCACAGGCACACACGACCCCACAGCAGAGGCCCCAACACTGGGCTTCTCCCCTCGGCTCCCAGCCAGCACTTTCCCGCCTAGCATGACACGCATTTCTCACGACGGTGGGAATTACTCAGGTATGCCTTCAACATGACCAAAACACAAAAACCCATGACATCAAAAAAAAAAAAAAAGGCACTCAAAGTAAACCCCCAGAAGCCTTTGCTGGTGGACTGTTGCTGGCTTTCCCTATATTTGATGGTAAATTGTCATTTTTCAAGGGAAGGTTTTTCTTACAATGGTGACGAGACATGGGATTTAGGAAAGAAAGGGTATGTGGGGGGAGGGGGGACCCACAGCTCTGGGGTACAAGGAGCAGGGCTGCTCCAGGCTCTGCCATGTCGTCTTCCTGTCCCAGGAAGGAGAGCCGGCGTTCGGATCAGAGATCTGGAACAGCGTTTACACTTGCGTCTTCAGAGCCCCTCTACGAGGTGCAATTTCCCATTCGTTACCTGTGAATAGGTTGGTGAAATCAAGTCTCCCACCTGGCGACACACTGCACAGCTTCATCCCTTCCCATTACTGCCTGGTGCAGGAACTGACGGGCCGAAAATTAACACCACTGATCTTCATGTGAATATATGGTCAACAGGGCATCACTTTTTCTGATCAATGATGCTGATCAATTTCCTAAGAAAAAAAAAAGGGGGGCCTCCATGGCATCAGAATGAATTTATGTGCCTCCTACGTGGCTCTCACGCACCTCGGGACTGGTTTCTGCACAGATAACAGACGACCTTCCAAGCACGATGAGGAATTTAGAGGAGCGGGAGGGATGGGAAGTCAGGCACCTCGTATCGGCGCCTGCCACAGCGGGGCCACCCGAGGGGCCACCCCACAGAAGGGGCAGCCACCAGTGGTCGTTGGTGCCGCTCCTCAGTGGAGAGGACAAGGAAAATGACTCGCTTCTCCCCAGGGACGGCCAGCGGGCACAAGACTCGGTCCTGTCAGACGAAATCCTAAGTCCGGGGGTCCGATGTAAAGGCGGAGGGTGAAATCAGCGAGTGTACTGTCAGCCCCAAGCCTCCCCCTTCGCGTCCTCCCCTTGCCCCCCCTACCCCCATCCGACCCCTCAGTCAGAGCTTAGCTGCCAGGCTAAGGGCTCATGGTGTCACTCGGCAGGGGTCATCTGTTACCTTCGGCAGGGGTATTTGTATTTCAAAATAAAA
>NW_011890102.1:6681-8338 GCF_000151845.1 Pteropus vampyrus
GTTTTTAGCGCCAAGGGCTGCGACTCTCCGAAGCAGTCGGTAAACCGGGTTTTTGACGGGCTGACAGGGGAGAAGCCGCCAGCCTCTGATTCAATCCTTGTGTTAGGCCGCCACCTCGTGACAGCCTCGCATATCCTGCTGGGACTGCAGACAGCCTTTATGTCCAACATTCCGGGACCTCCAGGGGAGAAAAAGTAAACCAATAAATAATGAATGCTAATATAAACTGTCATAGTCCAAGTGGCCAAATTAATATTAAAGCCAGATCTTCTTCGGGCATCAAGGAACTTCATCATACAGGAAAATAGGGTGCATAGCAGACTCGACCTTTGTCAAAGTCTGCATTGTGCCCTGTCACTGGCTCCTCCAACCACCTCCACTCTCACGTTCTCGCACTCCCCCCCCTCCCCTGGGTCAGATGGGCTGTGGCCCTCCTCCTGGCTCCTGTGGGGACAGTGTGGTGGCGTCCCTCACAGCCAGTAGCCCTCCAAAAGCAAAGGTCAACAGGCCTCCAGGTGTGTGTTAGAGACCCATGCTCTATCCATACTCCATGGCTCCGTGGGGGTCCCCCACTGAGTCAAAAGACCTGAGAGAAGTAGAGGAACCATCCCCAGCTCACAAAGAGGGCTACAGCCCAGCCCAGAGCCTGACTGCTCCACAGACCAGCGCTGGATAAACTGGGCCAGCCCTCCTGCTACCGTGATAGGCAGGGATGAAGCCTCACCGGTGAGGATGGACATGGGTGCTGAGAAAACAGAAGACGATGCATGGACCAGCTGGACGTGGAGTCATTCTCCAGCCGGCAACCTCCACAGCCCAGCTCTTCAGATGCCTGAAGCCCCCCCACCCCCCGAGGGCTCCCAGCTGCGTGGAGGGGCCCTCGGAACTGAGAGCACACGAAGCACCTTTTCCAGGACCTGACACCTCCAGCACCGGGCCGTACAGGGGCTGCAGGGAAGCCAGACGTGACCCCCATGGCTCCCTTCTTTTATTTAATAGGCAAGACACAGGGGCCCAGAGAGGCCTCGGGGCTCATAGGAAGGATTTATCGGAGGATTCCAAATGAAGGGTGTGTGGTCTGGGGATGTAGTCTCTGTAGGTACGAAAATGTCAAGCCTGAACATGGAGACACCTGCCATCACAGGAAACACTAAAAGTATTTTACGGCTCCAGAAAGTCCATGTGTCTACCGAAATTCTTCATCTTTTCATCCACTGTGTCCATCTTTTCCTCTAAGTTATTCGATGTATTTATGTGTTTTGAAAACCTTGTCTTCCAGTGCAAACATGTGAATCATCTATAATGTTGTTCTAGTGACAGTGTTTTGTCTTGATTATGGGTCACAGTTTCTAAGAGCCTGTCTTAAAGTGGCAATCAGAAGGAATCCGTACAAACAGAGCAAAACGTTAACTGTAGAGCCTAAGAGCGGGTGCTCACTGTAAACTCCTTCCATTTTCCTGTATATTTGAAGTGGTTCATAGTAAACTTGGGGGGTTGTGTGGGCGTCACCTGCGATGAAGCCATCGAATCGTGACTTCCCGTGGAACTTTCACGAAATCACTAGTGGGAAGAAACCGTATTCGTGTTTGAAAGTTTATCATTCAGAGCTATTTAAAAAAAGGGAAGGGAAGGGGAGGAGAGGGGAGGGGAGGGGAGG
>NW_011890102.1:12238-14505 GCF_000151845.1 Pteropus vampyrus
TTCTGTCTCCAGTGCCATGGTTTTCTTCTTTAGACAAATTCAGTAAGAAACAGGAGTGTGGAAGATTTTAGAGGTTGAAACCTCATGGATCATTGTATATTTTGAGCTCAAGGAAAGATCTACGGTATTTTATCAGTTTAGGACACCAGTCGTATGGTACATTTCAATTTCATAGATATTAAAATGTGAAAAGTCTTTTTAAATATCTTAACAAAATTCGGTATTTCCACCATCTGCAGCCTGGAAAGCTCTACCACATGACTTTTACATGAGTTACTTTATTGGACTAATCGAGGAACTGCTCAGGCTGTTAACCTGTGATATTTTAAGCAGTGCGGCTCCCAGTGTGGTCTGCTGGCCTGCAGTAACGTCTGAGAACTTGGTAGGGAAGCAGGATAGGAGAGTGTGGCCCAAGAATCTACATTTTCATGAGACTCCCCAGAGATTCTTATACACACTGACGTTTGAGAAGCGCTGTTTTAAAGCACACCCTTGACATTTCTACAGTGGACGTGGCCGGAGGGTTGGGTAAGGGGCATCCAAGAAAGCTCTGAACTTGTGCTTCGTACCACTCCCACCTTCTCCTGTCTCTGAATAAGCATAGTTATTTTCATAGTTTAAAAGTCTCGGGTCTTACAGTCATACCCAACAGGAATCATTTTGTTTTTTAATTCCCAGGTGCGATCTACCACGCCTTGTCTCAGAAAGAGGCAAAAGAGTTAGATGTTCAGGTAAGGCGCTTGGCAGGAAGTCTGGGGCAACAAAGGTGATCACAAAGATGGTTTGGGGGCTTCCCAGACTTTAGTGCTGCTCTAGGTGTCCTTTCTCAGCTCCTACTCCTGTCTCCGGTAGATGGGTTAGGCTCGGTCAGGGTCTGCTCTTCCGATGGCCTGTCTGCCTGTGCTGGCCCCCATTCCCGTCATGCCGAAGTCAGGCTTGCTTGACTGGGACTCCCCGACCTAGTGTCAGGTCCCACTGTGCCCGCAGCGCCCAGCCATGCCCGCCTGACACTGCCCTGGTGAGCACTACCGTTTGACCGCTGTAGGCACCTTGTCGCTGTGCCCCCTTCACCCTCAAAGAGGGCAGGCAAATCTCGTTTCCTAAGTGGGGTTTAGGGATTATATCTGGATGCTGCCAGCATGATCTGCCAGTTTGGCAGAAGTCCCCCTGGCGATTCATGAGGAGAGAGAGACCTTGAAATCACGATTGTGAAAGACCGATATACTTTTATTTGGCTTCTCTGTGAAGGAAGGGCCACTTATTTAAACAATTTAAAACAATCAAATAAGTGTTCCCTTACCGTAATAATAGTCATGATATGGATTTTTAGTTAACATCTAAAGGTACAGAGTTGAAGCTGCCTACTCTCCTTAACTGCAAGCTACTTTTAAGATTATGCATGTCACATGTTGTCACACACCGCCCCCCAATCCCATGAGGGGAGAGCTTGATTACTATAGACACATTAGCCTCGGGGTATTTACAGCGAGCCTTGTGCAAAGAGGATCCAGGAAATGGCCCAGACAAGAGGCAGGACATCCGTAGACAGTGCTCCCTGGGCTGTGGCAGACCCAGGGCAGACACACCTGGATGGGGGAACAGATGGCGGGTAGGGAGTGGCCTCCAGCCTGAGAGGCGTGATGCTTGGAGTCCCTTCAAGAATCACACGCAGTTAGGACCATGAGTTTGCCCAGAAGCCCTCTGAACGCCTGTGCTCAGTCACGGTCACGGGATGCTGTGCTGTACTCGTGAGAGTGAGCACGGCGGGGGCGGGGAGTAGTGCTGACAGTTCCTGTCCCCAGGTGATGCGGGAGCGGACTTGAGCGTAGCCTCACGGGTCCACAGAGCTGAAGACCCCAGTGACGTGGGCACAGTGACGAAACCCCTCCCAGGGCCGCCCCCCACCCCCACCCCAGGGCGCCTGGTTCCTCTCAGCGTGCCTTCGTCTGGCCATGAGCGGATAAACGCCGGTGTCACACGTTTCTGTCATTCCTCCCTGCCAAAGTCAGGGAGGTCTTTTCTTTCAAATACAGTGGCTTTTTGAATTCTCATCAGAATAAGCTCAGAGAAGCAGGGTAGGAAGTCGGAGTTTGTCGTAGCCGTCTTGTGGGACAGCCACGAATTGGCATCTGGATGTGACTTCGCCTCTGGACAGCTATGCATGAGGGACACTCGGGGGATGAGAGGTTGCGGGTGGACAGGCGGCTCCACCGAGCCAGCGTGTCCCTGGGGAGTGCTGTGAGGGGCCCTGGCTGTGCCCCGCAGAG
>NW_011890102.1:18215-19027 GCF_000151845.1 Pteropus vampyrus
CCCCGTGGACTGGCAGCTCCCAGGTTGTCACCTCCAGCACAGACCTCTGCCCAGAACTCGCGAATGTAGCCCCCTGGGCGTCCGGCAGGCACGGCAGACGTCACACAGCCAGCCGCGAGTCCGGGCCTCTCCTCAGACCGGCCCCGCCCTGTTCCCTCGCCACAGCTCACAGGACACTGCGCACGCTGGCAATTCAGGCCAAGAGCCCCGGAGGTGTCCCCCGTCCTCTTTCCTCGCCCCATCCCCTCGGCACGTCCGAGCATCTGAGTCAGAGCCACCGCCATCCCCC
This sequence comes from Pteropus vampyrus, assembly GCF_000151845.1. Classification (NCBI taxonomy): domain Eukaryota; kingdom Metazoa; phylum Chordata; class Mammalia; order Chiroptera; family Pteropodidae; genus Pteropus; species Pteropus vampyrus. The sequence goes on from NW_011890102.1 coordinate 18,505, forward strand.
TGGATGACAGGAGCAGCCTGACCCTCCCTGGCTGACACTGCTCCTGCCTGGACCCGGCTTGGAGGGCCCCCCCCCCCAGTTCCCCTAGGCCCCAGGCCTGAGCTCACTGCTTTCTGCTTGTCACACCGGGATGGCCCCTCAGGGCCTGTGCATTTGCTCCTTGCTCTGCACAGTCCTGTGTTCACACGCGGACTCCTCATTCAGGTCCCCACTCAGATGTCACCTCCCTGAGGGTCAGCCATCGCCGGCGGTGCCCCTGCCATTACCCTGTCCTTGTTTTCTCTGTACCACGTGCCACTAGCAGGAGGCACAGCTGTCCAGTCCGGCCCGGCCCGCGTCGCCCTCGCCCCGGTGGAACACGGGTCCGTGAGAGGGCGCCGGCTGTCCTCGCTGCTGTGCCCAGCACCTCCCAGGGCAGTGCCGAGCATGGAGCGGGTGCTCGGCGGACGTCGCTGTGCCGGGCATGGGTCCGGCGAGGAGCCTGCGGCCTGCAGTGGCAGCTCTGCTCGCTCACACCTAGGCA
>NW_011890102.1:21747-22346 GCF_000151845.1 Pteropus vampyrus
AGCGGTGCATCTTTGTCACCGTCCTTTAAGTCACACTTGCTGCTGAACTGTGACCTAAGCAAGACTTCGCTGTTTGAGACGGTCGGAGAGCAGTGCCCGGGGCAGTTGCTTGGTGATAGAGCCCGATCCTCCAGGAATCAGAACCGGGCTGGGTCGCGAAGGGAGACGCCGGGTCCAGTGCCTCACGGGGCTGGTAGCGGGACCGGGAGCCGACGCTCAGCGCAGCGTTCTTGCTCCTGAGTCAGCGCAGAGCGGGGCGGCTGCAGCTCTTCCCAAGGCCAGGCTCCAGCAGGGGACTTCGCTGGCATCTGTAGTCCCATTTTCACAGCCGAGGCCTGGCTCTCCCCTCTGACCCTCGCCCTGTGCGGCAGTGTGCCTGCGGCCCCGAGTCGAGGCCCTTCCCCATGGGGCCCAGTGGAGGCGGGCCCGGGGGCTGAGGGTGGGGCGGGGACCAGCCCCCCGGCATCTGTGTCGGAGAAGGCGGCGGGGGCGCCTATTGCTCTCCCTCGGGGAAGCAGGCGTTTGCCACCAGTGAGGTCAGGGCAGACCATTCCTGGCGACAAACTGGGAGCAAGTGCCACGTGCTTTTCCTTTCACGC
>NW_011890103.1:0-2064 GCF_000151845.1 Pteropus vampyrus
GTTCTGCGCTCATTTTCTCTCGGTCTTTTCCTCGTTTTACTCGCAGGGTGTCCCTGAAAAGCCACACAGCGACTGAGTCCTCACCCCACTGAGTGCGAAGACCAGCGAGATGCGGGAAGAAAACCCACACTTCGACTCGCGACAGAGATTATCCTTTTCCTCAATGATCTGCTTAGATTGGGCTGCCTGTGCAACCGACTCCTGGGGGAAATCCACCTGTTTTAGAATAGCCAAGGGGGAGGGGTCACCGCGTACCTGGACGTCACCTTCTCCACTGTCCCGCGCCTGCCCTGCAGACCTGGGTCCCGGGCGGGGCCAGCGGCCACTCTGAGGATTCGACGTCGTTTGCAAAAGGCAGGCCGCTGCATTTCAGAGCCTTGCTCGAACCCCAATCCCCAGCCCTGTTTCGTGCGGGTGCCCGGTGCTCGCGAGGGTGCAGGGCGCTGACGCGGGAAGATGTGTCCGGCAGGTTTTGAGGTGGGGTGTGTAGGACAGCAGACGGCAGCACGAACTCTGCGAGTCAGGGCCCGAGCCGCGCGCTCACGTGCCGGCCGACGGGTGCTGGGAGCGGAGGGAGCGGTGAGCCAGCCCCCCGCTGTGACATGCCAGGCCCTGCACCTCGGCGTCGATGACGTTTCCCCCCCACCCACAGCGTCTAGCGCCACGTATTTCAGTCTCCGTGAGCCGGAAGTGGCTTCTTCGGTGGTCCAGGATAGACATGATTATTCCCCCTTCCACGGCCCTATGGAATTTGCAATCTGTGATTGCCTTGTAAAAAAAAAAAAAGGAGCGCTTAAGTCACTGCATTAAACGTTCGGCGTTTCTAGAGATGCAGAGATACTGGTGAGCACAATGCATTCGTTGACCGGCATAGACCACGTCAGACCCAACTTGCAAGTATTGGGTCGTTAACTTCAAGTGCAATGTACATGAAAACCAATCTGAGCCTTGTATTCTCTTAAATATTTATTTTTTTTTAACACGAGACGTTGAAGAGGGTTCTCCATTTCAGTGCTGCATGGAGGCGCACGTGGCAAAGATGCCTCGGCTGTGAAGTCACTTCGCTGTTGTGCCCTCCACTGAGCCCTAGTCCTTAGAAATACTCCACTTTTGTGGGTTTTCGTAAACTTATCATTTTTGCTTGCAAAGTCATCTTTTTTTTTTTTTGGTATTTTGTATTTTGAAATTGAAATTGAAATGTTTTGGCTTTGTTTTAAATTCTGTGAAAGTGGCTTGATAAAAGACTCCTCTGGAGGGGGGTCGGCGGCCAGCAGACCCGGACGTGGACGGGCCTGGCGGCCGCCATGGCCAACACACCCGACTCCCCACATGACGCCCCTCGCCACAGTGGTTCTGTTGTTTTGAGGGAAATCTCATTTTAAGTTACTACAGCTAATTCGTTTCAGAGGAATTTTGTTTAAAGGAAGATGGGACCCTTCTGAACTTTGCGATGATCCCTCGCACCCTCTCTGAAAAGGAAAATATGATTAGCTCTGAAGAGATTTTTCAGTGACGATGTCAACATTTCATGAAAAACCCCAAGTCATTAGCCTAAAGCAGTCATGGAATCTTTAAGGTATACTTGATCATGCACAAACAGTGAGTATTTTTTTTTTTCTTAAACTGGAATAAATCTGTATCTGTTAGAAATAATAGAGCCAAAAAATGTGAATCTGAAGACATTTTGCCAATACTTTACAGCAGATACATGAACCAAAGTGGCCTGAGTTTGTAGAAGTGTCAAGTAGCATAAACGGATCTGTGCTCTCCAGAGCAGCCAGTGGGATTAACCTGCACACTGCGTTTGCCGCGTTGTGTTCTTTTTGAATTCATTTTTTTAATTTCTATTAAAGGTTCCAAACCAACCGTTGTATTCATGGCTTTTTCTTTAAAGGGCGGGTGGGAGTGGGTCTTCGTGGGGGACGTTAGCATTTGGAATGGAAATTGCAGCCCTTAAGATGTGAGTCCCTATCCCCACGGGCCTCTCGGAGAGTGCCGTGTCCACAGGCTGTGTCCGCATGTCACCTCCCACCGGCCCCTCCCGTGGCTGTTGTCCTGTTGGGC
>NW_011890103.1:5764-7799 GCF_000151845.1 Pteropus vampyrus
TCCCCCTTCTGCCCCACCGCCCTGGTGCCGGCCTGTGCTGGCCAAGGCCGGCTGGGCCACAGCAGTCAGCCCTGGGGCGCCCTGGCTGCTAACTCAGCGATGTCATCGGGGCCCCGTGCCGGCCCCCACCCAGGCAGATGGGGCTGCCTGGCCACGTGGCGGATGGGCCACAGCCGCGACCCTTGGCGGTGCTGCTCACGGGGCCTAAAGGCCTTCAGACCTGCCCGGGCGCCGCCTGACCCATGCCAGTTGTCCCCTAAGTCCGTGCCATTCACATGAGTTGTTACAAAGACCCAACTAGGGCCAGGCGAGTGTGACCAGGTCAGCCCCGAGGAAGACTCCAAACGGGGGAGAGGACGGCAGCCAGGCAGGGTCCCCTGGCGCCGGCACGGGCCACGGACGATGGCGCCGCGCCCGGTTCCCGCCAGCCCGCACCGGGCGGGGGGCTGCCAGACCCACAGACCCACCAGCTCCCGCACCATCACGTGTTACTGTGCACGTCTCCCGCAAACGTCCCGCCAGCTGCGGAAGCCTCTGGAAAAAGGTCAGTGTGCCGACAAGTCATTTAAAAGATCACGTCAGCGTTTCGTGGATCCGAAGGACGGGAGCCCGCGCTGATGCACACCGTCCAGGAGGAGAAACCGGCTCGCGGAGAAGCCCCGCCGGGAGCAACTCGGCCACAAAATCGTCGCCGTTCCCGAGATCCTGGGCGGGCGTTCGCGGTCAGTCGCCTGAGAACATTAGGAAGCGTGTTGCTGAACACACCGTGCATGCCCGAAACACCCCATGTCACGGGGAACTGAGCAGATTCCCAGGCTGCCAGGTCCCAGCGGGGGAGGGGGAAGCGGGGAGGGGGAAGCGGGGAGCGGGGAGCGGGGAGCGGGCACAGCATTTCTGTTTTATCTTAGTAGCCCCAAGCCTTCTCCATAATAGGTATAAAGGAAGGAAGGTAAAAAGTGGGAAGGAGGGAGGGAGGGAGGGAGAGAGGGAGGGAGGGAGGGAGGAGGAAGTCAAACATGCAGGTACCAAGCTTCATGAAACCAATTTTCAACTTGAAGTAGCCGGGTCATTTGAGATCTAGCGCCTGAACTTGGCACCTGGTCCTCAGTGACGGGCACCACGTGACTAGCCCTGAGGACCTGGCCGACCGCAAACAGGAAGGAGGAAGAGCAGAGAAATCTCCTTTTCTCTAAGGGGTGCTACCTCTCGGTTTTGGCCCCGAGGCTCCTCCCGTGGGGAGCCGTTCCTCGGGGATCACTGTCTGCACCCTCAGTGTCATGGGCTAAATTGTGCACCCCCAGAAGGCACGTGGATGCCTTCACCCCAACACCTCCAAATGAACCTCACCTAGAACTCGAGTCTTTGCAGGTTTAACCAAGCTAAGACGAGAGATTCCTCACGGAGTGTGGCCACGATTCCGGAGGGCTGGCGTCCTTGTCAGAGGGGACGGTGGACGCGGACTGGCAAGGTGAAGAGGGCACACCGGACGCTGGGGGCTGCAGAGGCTGGAGAGGGGCCCAGGACACACCACCGGTCCCCTCGGCCTTCAGAGGGAGCGCGGCCCTGCACCCCTGGACCTCACACTCTGGCCTCCAGAACCGGAGACCCAAACGTGCAGTCTGTTTCCCACAACCATCTTCCCCGCCGGGAGCCTCGGGCCCGGGAGCCTCGGGGGCCTCTTCGAGGTCCCGCTCTGCATCCTCTGTGTTCCCTCTGGACGTCTGCGGGCCCCAAGGCTGTGCCCAGCCCCCTCCCTTTCTCTTTCAAGTGCGTTGACCTCTGACCCAAACCACCGCGCCGTCCTGAGGCTGGGCGTCCAGGCGTGTCACAGAGTGAAAATGACAGCAAGTGTTTCGTTGCTGTAGGTTTCCGCTCCTCGGACAGGACTCGTCTGTGGCGCCGCTTTGCCTCCCAGGCAGGGAGAAGTGTGACAGGTCAGTCTGGGCGGAGAAAGTGGGTTTGCAAATCAGACGGGACACGAGCCGGTCACTGAAAAGGCTCCCCGAGTCAGCGGGGAAATGTCCCCACAATCGGC
>NW_011890103.1:9319-11679 GCF_000151845.1 Pteropus vampyrus
ACCCTGCCCCAACACACACACACCAGGCTACTCCCTCTGTAGAGAAAAATTGGGGTCCATAGACAGTTTTCAAGAGGCCAATCTCAAGGGGCGTTGGGAGGCTGAAAACTTGTGTGTGTAATCTGTTCTCTTTCCTAAGCTGCATAGAAACAGGGCAGAGCTTTTGCAACGTATTCACCGGGATCAGCGGGGCTGGGACTTGGGGCTTGCTCTCCGGATTGCTGAAAATGAGTGTTTGAGAAAGGGATGGCACATCAGTAGCCAAAGCGTCAACCACCAGAAGGCCAAATTAACAATGCAGTGGAAACAGCCCCGAAGTCCACCCAGACCCCATCCGGACTTACTTTGCAGCCTGTTGGTTTTGGTACCCAGCCGCTCACGCCCGGTCACAATCAACTGCCGCTCCCTTCAATGGGTCCCCAGGGACTCCAGAACCCTGGGAGAGAGCACGCTCGGGCCCCGGCGTCACAGGAGGGAGTGGATCCTTGCTTAAGTATTGGGCACTGTCAGGGCTCAGATGCGAAGGGGAGCCAGGTGTGCACACCTGCCGGCAGGTGCCTCCGGCTGCCGAATTCATCTGCCTCACCTGCGGAGGAAATGGGCCTCCTCGAACCCTCAGCTGCTCCTGCCTGCTGTCGAAACCTGGCAGACAGAGAGGACACTCCTGTGCAGTCACCTGCAGCCAGCAAGGTAGGGGTCTGCCCGCGGGGGCCAGGTAGAGTCGCTGACAGGTGCTGCCGCCTCTGCCGAATGAATTTTAAATGAACCCCTTTGGTAGCAGGCACATTAAGAAAGTAAAATACACCTTTTTTTGCCCCATTCCTGGGGGCCAACATCTGGAAAGCGGTCAGTAAGGGAAACGCACAGAAAAGGCGGGTGTTCGTCCTGCACACGGTGACGGGAGGCGGCCACACCGCTCCGGCCCGCCAGAAGGGCCTGGGACTTCTGTGGCCGTGGCAGAGACCGCGCCTTGCCGCCAGAAACCTTTCTTCCTCTCAGTCACTTCGACGCTTCTAGCAGTTTAAAAGCAACGAAATAGCAGAAATACCAGAACATCAGTGCAATTCGGCCGCTGGACGAGACCTCATGGGACTTTACTTAGAATCAGATGCAGATTCTGTCTCTAAAAGATGCTGCTACAAACGCGATTTTTTCCCAAGGCAAATACAATCTTGCCCAGAGGTGCTTGGAAGATGTCAGGTGTACACGTGAGCCCTCATCTTTAGAGACGGCCCCCGAGGACACCCCTGCCATGTTCTTGCTTGGCTGGCCAGGCCCTAGGCCTGCTGAGAGGCTGGACACATTGGAACCCAGGGGGCAACGGGTTGCACCCATCATCCTGACCAAAGCGTTTGGTAAATGTGATCTTGTCGGCTACTCACAGGAAAACGGGCACGGAGGGGAGGGGAGGGGGGCGGGAATTGTGTCCCCAAGAAGCGGGATCCTCATCCTTGGAGTTGGGCGTAGACCTCCCAAGTGATGGGACATGACGTAGGTCACCTGGATCGGTCACCTGGATTGGAAGTGAGGGTGGGACTCTCAGAGAGATGAACATACAAGGCCCCTACGTGGGAGCACTCAGCACCCCCTGAATCTCCCTGCCTTGGGTCATATGACGTGTACCTCACGTGGGAAGTCACCCCACCCCCCTTCAGTAGATTTTAATCAAGAACGACCCCATTAAATACTTGAGATTCCTTTCAGAGGAGGATATTTTTAAAGAACTGTGTGAGGAAGACAAGAACGTGGGGAAGCATAAATCTTTAAAACTCCTTCCCTGCATGCGATACTTTCCCGAGGCGCTCACTGCCGCTCGGAGCGAAGCGGAGCCAGCCACGAGCATCCTGCCCGCGGCCAGTCCGTCCCGTCTCTCTCCACCTCGGACCACCTGGCCCAGGCGCCAGCCCCAGCTCCGCTCACAGAAGCTGACAGCAGCTGGCTGACCAGCGAGGCGACGCGGGTCAGAAAGAGGTCTGACCTTTGGTATTCTTTTGTACACTAAACGGAGGGTTCCCTCGCCGAATCTGGCAGTCTCTCTTTGGGCACAGGAAGTCAAGGTCGAAGCACGTGCTCCTACTTCACGCCCTCGGATGCCACCTCTGACATCCCTGCTGACCCCCGGGCCACTGAGGGCAGCGCAGAAAGGGCAGAATGGCGGGGGCCTTTCGCTCCCGGGCGGTGCCCATGCCAGGACCCAGCTCCACCCCCAGCTTCCTCTCTCCCACTGGGAAGGCAGGGCCTCCCACACCCCTAACTACAGCTACAGAGGCGCTAAAGCATAGATGGGCACTAGGAATACAGGGGCGCTGAGACACCCATGGGCCCACTTGTCCTGACAGAGCTTTTCCTGCACCATCGTT
>NW_011890103.1:15204-16645 GCF_000151845.1 Pteropus vampyrus
GCCGTCCCCTCCCAGGGCCAGCAGGGGCCAGAAACACAGAACCTGGCGTTCGCGCGCAGCTGCCTCCTGGAAGGTGACCGTCACCCCTCTGGGCGCCCCCTGGAGTACGGAAAGCTGACGTGAGTGACAGTCTCTTCATCCTCTCTAGACCCGCAGCTCTCACTGCATGACCAAGGGAGGCACGAGGCTGGCCCGGGCCGTCAGCGTCACAGGAGAAGTCGCTGGCTTGCCCAAGGCCCCACGGTGACCCCCCACAGGGCAGGATGACTCCGACAGCTGGGGTCCTGGGCCAGCCCCGCCCCAGCCCCCTGAAGCACCTGGTTCTTAGCTCTGTTACACTCACCTCTGCCTCCGTGACTCGTCGCTTCTGAGGTAGTTCTAGACCCCGGACGTAGGCGGCAGCTCCGTTGGTGCAGTGTTTGCTGAGTGAACGCGTGACCGACAGGTGAGGGAGAAGCTGGGGGCCGCCCTCCCAAGCTCCAAAGCTTCCCACTGCCCGCAGGACACCAGGCAAGCTGCCTGCCATCCACGCCCTGTGCCACGTGGCATGACGATCACCTGGAACTGCTGGCCATCGCCCACCCCCGCGAGCCCCCGGGGGCAGGGGCCCAGGCTGGGGGGAGAGGAGCACCCCATCGACGCCCCACGTCTCCCCTGCCCGCTCCCCTCCACGCTTCGCCCCTTCCTCCCTGGCCATCTGCTGCTTCCGCGCTCCTGGGAGTGGATTCGCCACTTAAATCAGCAAGAACTGGGAACCGTGTGTCGCCAAGGCGTGTGCCAGGCACATGCGTGTGGACCGGACGCTCGGGCCTCTGCAGAGCGCCGCCCTCTGCGCCCTCGGAGGCTCCAGACACCAGGTGAGCGAGGGCGAGGGTATGGCGAGTCCACCGGTGAGGCTGCGGGCACTCTCGGGGGAGGGCAGGGACCCTGGCTCATCCCGACTTCGGCTAAGCTGTCACAAGTGGAAAAGCAACGCGTTTCCCCAGTCGTGGCTCAGGGGTGGACGAATCAGGTGGGCTTACCCCAGGGTCGAGCTGCTTCCCCAATCCACGCCTTGACTGGGGGTCTCCGATCCAGCAGCCAGGATGGAGGCGGTCCTGCCCCGGGAGGCCAAGTGTAGAGGCCTGCTGGGCGCACAGCCCCCCGGGGCCATGGAGACCCTAGGGGACAGCTCTGGGGACCTCAGGAAGCACTCTGCACGCACAAACCACGTTTCGATCTAGACAGCCCCGTGGGATGTGGGACGGAGGATGCAGTTAGCGAGTTCTTACAGCAAAGCCTTCTGTGTGGGGCCGCCCCCCACAGGAGAGGGACGGGAGGGGTGGGGACCCCGCGCTCAGGCCCTGGAAGTTCACCAGCTGCCGCAGGCAGACGCCACTACCTAGGAAACCTGTTCACACTTCATACAACAGACCAGACTCCAGGCTCTGTCCCCACGTTC
>NW_011890103.1:16695-17303 GCF_000151845.1 Pteropus vampyrus
CCAAGTGCAGAGGCCTGCTGGGCGCACAGCCCCCCGGGGCCATGGAGACCCTAGGGGACAGCTCTGGGGACCTCAGGAAGCACTCTGCACGCACAGACCACGTTTCGATCTAGACAGCCCCGTGGGATGTGGGACGGAGGATGCAGTTAGCGAGTTCTTACAGCAAAGCCTTCTGTGTGGGGCCGCCCCCCGCAGGAGAGGGACGGGAGGGGTGGGGACCCCGCGCTCAGGCCCTGGAAGCTCACCAGCTGCCGCAGGCAGACGCCACTACCTAGGAAACCTGTTCACACTTCATACAACAGACCAGACTCCAGGCTCTGTCCCCACGTTCTGCTCGCTGAATGACAATCCATTTGCCACCTGCAAGGTGACACGGTGCCGGGCTCCCAAACTTCAAAGGCCACCCCTCCCCAGACCCCAGCCCTGCAGGTGACTTCCCCTTCACAGCGAGAGCTCGGCCCTTTTAATTTAGACTTTAATTTTGCAACTCTAGATGAAGTCCGTGTGGAGAGGCGTTTTTCAGCCCAGGGAAGGTCATTGGTGGCTGGGTGAAGGTGACCCCAGAAGCAGGAAGGCCCGGGAGACACCCACGGGTTTTCGTTTCTTTT
>NW_011890103.1:18575-20577 GCF_000151845.1 Pteropus vampyrus
TCATCCTTCCACGTTGGAGGGCGGGGCCGTCCATAGAACAGGCGCCCTTTTGTGGCAGGGGGTGCCGTGCAGGGCCAGACGGTCGGACGACCGATGGAGGCTCCGCTACTCACTAGGCGGTGTAACCTCGCTTTCCTCGTCTGCCAAACAGGAAGGACGGACCAGGACCCACCTCCCGGCCGGCCTGGCACTGCGTCCGCAGAGCGGCGAGCTGGCCGCCTGAGCCCGGGAACACGGCCGAGCGTGAGCTCTGGCGGTCATCGGCTGACAGGGCTTCCCGCTCCCGGGCCCTTGGCCGGCCGGCCCGATAGTTGAGCCCTCAGTCGCTCCAGGATGTCATTTTCCGGTCTGTAAAGTTGACCGGTGCGCGGCCCAAAGCAAGGACCTGGGAGACCGCTGCCCCCCCCACAGCCCCCCGTCCCTCCCCCCACTCCCGCCGCTCTGTCACTGACGCCCCGCTGCACCCGCCCCGGAGGCTTTTCATACCTGTGGGTGACGCACCCTCCGCCTGCCTACGTGGAGTGGTGTCCCAGGCAGCGACGGCCTCTGTTGGTCAGTGGGTGGGGTCCCGGGGGTCAGGACTCAGGTGGAGCGGATGGGGGTGGGGGCTACGCCTGCACTGGGAGCCACAGAGGCTGCACTCAGACGCCCGAAGGCTGGAAAGGGTCAGTCTTCTGGGGAATATTCCAGAAAGCGATGGTCCTGTGCTTGTACATTCATATGTATCCCATAGCTACCGCCCCTGTCACTTGTCAGCCGCTCAGATGGGAAGCGCTGCAGCCTGAGAGCCGCGGCCCCGCCCAGCACCCAGCTCCCCGCACGGGCCAGGAGGGACGGAGCTGCCGGCCAGCGGGGGTCATGAGACGCGAACAGGGATTTCGGTACAGGGCGGAAGGTTCTAGATGGGCCTGCTGGCGCTCCATTCACTTCAGCTGTGACTAGGAGGCTGTGCTCACAGCTTCTCCGAGTAAAGGCCAAGCTTGGGGGGATGTAGGGCCAGCACCTGGGCACCCTGGTGCTCCCAACGCCACAGCTGGCCCGTCGCAGGGGCTAATAAGCTCAGATGATTGCTGATGCCACAGGCACGGCGGTGGGGACGACTCCAACATGCCATGGACCTCCAGGCTCTGCGGCCGGCCAGGAAGCAAGACACGTCCCGGCCCAATCACCCCGGGAGCAAACCTTCTACGTACACGTTTCGGAGTATTCTCCCATCCTTCATCCACGATGAAGTAGGCAGGGCTGCCGGCCACCTCCATGTCCCGGGCCCGTACCCTGAGCTCAGAGCAGGCCCCCCGCGGGGATCTGTGGGGTGGGTGCGCAGCCAGCGCCACGCGGCAAACGTGAGCCGCGGAGTGTGGCAGCTCTAGAGCAGATCTTGGTCACCACCTGGCCACTTACCGGTGGAGCCTCCATGGAAAAGGTCTCTAACCTCTCTGAGCCTCGGTCGCCTCCGAATGCTCCAACCCCACTGAGTGGCCGGGGGGAGTAAGTGAAATAATGCCCGCCCAGTGCCGAAAAGCCACCTGGGCCAAAGGAGCATCTGAGGAACGAATGCTGGTCATTGTCATAAAGGGCCTGGCGGTTCCCGGCCCCATCCTGCTGGGGCACCACTGTCCCCCTCCGCCTGGTGGCTGGGAGGCGGACTCCTCCTGTGGCCACAGGAATCATTCCCAGCCCCCAGCCCCCCCCCCCCCCACTCTGCCGAAGGCCTTGCTGTGCAGGGCGGGATATTCCTGTAGGATTCCTCGGGACTCAGGGAAACAGCTCGGGCCCCAGAAGAACCCCGGCAGGATCCCCGGGAGGCGCGCCGAACCCAGCCGCGAGGGTTCAGCCCAGCAGTCCCGAAACCTGCCGGGGACCTGTCGGAGCCGAGACCCGCTGGCGAGCGTCCTCGCCTTTGTCAGCAAACAAAGGCGGCGCCGGCCCTGCACGGGGATCACGCGAGCCAGGCGAAGCGGGGAAAAAGCAGCAGCATCGGACTGGCGGTCGCTGGCGGAGC
>NW_011890103.1:23932-24262 GCF_000151845.1 Pteropus vampyrus
GCGGCGTGCAAGGCGGGAGGGCTGAGGAAGGGGACCCGGATTGGGGACCTGGAGGAGCCTGGGAGGGCGGCGGGCTGTCACCACCTCGCGGCGCTGCTGGGGGACTGCTATTTTGAAATCGGGCAGCCGGCTCCTCCAGGGCGCAGGATGCAGGGGTCAAGTGTCACTTCCTCTGGCAGTCAATCTTCAATATTCCTTGTAATGTTTCTAAATGGACGAATTCATTACGCGGGCGCAGTGAATGGGGAGAGGCCGCAGCGCGCTCAGGCGACGGGTGTCCACTAATGGCCCGTTTTGCACAGCGGACTGCGCTCTGGCTCCGTGGAACGG
>NW_011890104.1:0-455 GCF_000151845.1 Pteropus vampyrus
GCCTGGGATTTTGGTGGCTCTGCTGGGACGAGGTCAGGATGGATGTCACCCCTGTTCATTAACTTTGTTACTTCCTGCGAAGTTGATAAAAATTGGTCTGGGTGTTCTGGACCGACCTGGGCTCTGACCCCGGGATTCTGCTCAGTATCTCGAGGGAACTGTCACTAATTGGCTGGTGGGCCCTTCCGCCCTGGGCCTCCCTTGGGCTAAGTGACTTCTAGGAGCCTCCTGGACTCTGGCCACGGATGTAAATATTTATCCTTTCTGTGAGAAGCGAGATAGGCACTGGGCCCAGCTCCAGCGAAAGCCTTTTCCCTGTCGCTGGAGGACAGTTCTGTGGACTTCTCTGGGGTCCCCACACCCTTTCTGAGTAGGGCCATTGGTGACCTTGATTAAAAGGCTGGTGGGGAGTAGAGGCAGGGTGGGCTGGGGGACACCTCTAGGGCGGAGAGAAC
>NW_011890104.1:2105-3361 GCF_000151845.1 Pteropus vampyrus
CGTGTTCAGTTGAGACACGGTGAAGACAGCACCAGCACTTGACTGGTGACAAGTGTCCATGCGGAGTTTGTCACAATGCGTCACTCAACAAGCCGGAGCCGTTTATATCATGCCAATCCCTCGGCTGGGTGGCCCAGCTTGGGCTGAGACAGATGCCACTCAGGGTCCCTATGGTGACTTGCAGTGCTGTTCATTAGCACAGGCCTAACTAGTCCCCCGAGACCCTTCGATTCCTGTGCACTGGGACCCCACCAGGGTCTTTGCCAGGCCCTGCAGACTGAGGCCTGAAGGCCATGGGCACGGGAGGGGACGGAGTGTGGGCAGTGGGGCCGGCGGCAGGCGGTAGGCAGTGCGTGCGGCTCCAGGAGGGCGTGGGCCCCTCTCGAGCCCGCAAAGATGGGTCCTTGGACCCTGGACTTCGGGAGGGGCTCTCGGAGAGCGCTGTGATGGCCCAAGGGGTCCCCTGCAAGGCGGGCTGTGTGCCCCAGCCTGCTCTCTCCTCCAGGAGGGCGACGTCGTGGTGGGTGCCGACAGGCTGTACATCCAGCCGCTGAGGAGGCAGCATCGGGAACGGGCGCCTCACGGGGGCGGTGGCCAGCCCCACCTGATCCACAGGCGTGCTGCTGCGGTCCCGGGGGACTCCCAAGGTACAGCTCTGGGAGAGGGAGAGCGGGGAGCCCAGTTCTGGGTAGGGACCAGCTCTCTGATGCTGGGGGGCAGGGCTGTGACAGAGAGGCCAGCCGCTGCGGAGCAGGATGCGAGGGGTCCCCAGCTCATGGGGCAGCCCAAGGACGCGTGGCCACCTGCCATGCCCCGCGCTGTCGGCTTGCTGGATGGAGAGCCCTTCGCCGTGTACAAAGCACGCTCACAGGTGTGCGTCCTTCCTCGCCCTCTCGCGGCTCTGGGACATGCTGGCATTTCCCAGAGGCCCGAGGACGCTGGGTGGCTGTGGCAAGGCCAGGATTGCAGCCGCCTCTGCACAGCTCAGGCCGCGTCCAGGTGCAAGCAGGATGCCGTCTTGGGCTTTACTTGCCATCCCGGGTGACCCTGTTCCCAGCGTGTGCCCAGTGAGCAGCTTTGGGATGACCAGGACATGGAAGCCACGCCAGCTCCCTCCCAGGCCCCACTTTGCCGCCTGGCTCTCCCACGCCCTGAAATGTCCAGTCCGATGGGATCCAGGCCCTTGGGTGGAGTGACACAAAGTGTCTGGAGAAAGTTGTCTTCCCCAGACCTGGCAGCCTCTGCCCTGCTAGCTG
>NW_011890104.1:4621-4968 GCF_000151845.1 Pteropus vampyrus
AGTGTCTGGAGAAAGTTGTCTTCCCCAGACCTGGCAGCCTCTGCCCTGCTAGCTGGCCAGCCGCCATCGGTTCTCACAGTCACAGCATAAGGGGACGTGTGAGAGCTTGGGACCCTGCGGGCACAGGAGGACCGAAATCTGTTCATGGGCGTCTAAGGATGCTGCAACCTTGGGTGCCGCGAGGCCGGCTCCAGGAGGGCTGGGGGACGGTCTGTGGGAGAGACACAGGCCAGGCCAGTCGCCCAGCTGTCACCGTGCGGGAGGCCGGCATCGTCACGTTTCCCTGCATTCATGCCCAGCGACTCCCCCAGGCTGGGAGCACAGGGTGATAGAGAAGGCCGGCCGGC
>NW_011890104.1:5753-8375 GCF_000151845.1 Pteropus vampyrus
AGTGTCTGGAGAAAGTTGTCTTCCCCAGACCTGGCAGCCTCTGCCCTGCTAGCTGGCCAGCCGCCATCGGTTCTCACAGTCACAGCATAAGGGGATGTGTGAGAGCTTGGGACCCTGCAGGCACAGGAGGACCGAAATCTGTTCATGGGCGTCTAAGGATGCTGCAACCTTGGGTGCCACGAGGCCGGCTCCAGGAGGGCTGGGGGACGGTCTGTGGGAGAGACACAGGCCAGGCCAGTTGCCCAGCTGTCACCGTGCGGGAGGCCGGCATCCTCACGTTTCCCTGCATTCATGCCCAGCGACTCCCCCAGGCTGGGAGCACAGGGTGATAGAGAAGGCCGGCCGGCCGGGCGGCTAAACCCGGGGTTCACCTGCTTCTAGAACGTCCGCTGTCAGCTCCGCCTCCTCCCTCGCCAGGCCGGCCTTCACCTCGCCCCTGGAAGCATGATGCTGAGGGGAGCGTCCTGCACCTGGAGCTGCTGGTGGCCGTGGGCCCTGACGTCTACCAGGCTCACGAGGAGGACACGGAGCACTACGTGCTCACCAACCTCAACATGGTGAGTGCCCCTCGGGGACACCTCGACGCAGCGGCCCGCGTGGGGCCTGTGGCCGAGACGCGCTTCAGTGAGCTGGCTAATCTGGTAGTGTGAACTCGGGTATACACCTGAGGCTGGGGGCACGCTTGGGGCTCGGGGCCCTGGGGTGGAGAGAGGGGTGGTCTGTTCTTTTCTCCCTCCTCTCCCTCCCTCACCTGGAGCGTAGGCAGGTGAAGTCCAGGGTCCCCTCTCTGCTCTCTAGCGCACCCTGCAGCCCCTTGTTTGAGTCCTTCCCCCTGGGGGACCCCAGGGTCCATTCGACCCACGGGGACCTCAGCCAGCACTGCCCGTCCACCAGCGGGGCTGTCCCGCATCGGCCCCCCTCGGTCCCATCTCTGCCAGCTTCCTGTCCACTTGGCTTCATGGGTAAAAGTGGGGCAGGAGGCAGGGCTCCCGCAAACCACTGTCTCAAGGACACGGAGGCAGCAAAGCAAGAGACAGGCGTTTCCACAACTTGATGATCAGACTTCATCTCGCGGACTCTCTGAAACCCGACACCCAACAGCTGGGGAACACGCATGGGTCATACACAAAGGCGAGTGCGTTCTGGGCTGCCACACGTGAGGTCACGACCGGAGGTCACTTTCACCAGCCACAGGGCAACGAACGTGGACACGATCAGAGGCACCTACATGACTCAGACGCCGACGAGTTTTAAAATTCTGACTAAAGAGATTTTAGGAACATTTAGGAATTTGGTCTCGGCCGATGGCTGACCGCTCCAGGCCCCTTCCCCGACCCCGTCTGCCACAGAGATGGGGAGGGGGCATGAGGAAGTGCTGGCCGAGGCAGGGCTGGCGCCCCCCCCGCCCCCTTAGTAAGTTGGCCCTGGAGGGCGGAAAACCCCCTAGAACGTAAGGCACTCAGTACCACTTGGCCCCGGCCTTGGGTATGCCACATATTTTGGACGAAAAAAAAATTCCATGTGTAGGAGCCCCAGGCCCTTTGACCCCTGTCGGTCCCCATGTTCTCAGGACCTCCCACAGAAAGGGGGGCTGGGGCCCAGGGCCACACCCATGTTCTTCTCTGCCTTGCAGACTTGGTCCGGTCGGGAAGAAGCCTGCCGAGGTTCCCCTGGAGGCCATGGAAAGTTCTCCTCCTAAGTCACTTGCAGGCCATCATTTCCCAGCTTTGAGGGTCTCCCCACTTCTAATACGCCGAAATTCGGTCATTAAGCCCATGCTCGCTCAGGTTATTTGCCGTGTTTTACGAGGACCAAGGCCCGCGGGGTGGTGGAGGCCGGTCTGGCTCCTGCCCAGATGGCAGGGTCGTGGCGATGGCTTCTGTCGTCATTGTGGCCCCACTGTGCGCCAGCTGCATTGTTCCTAGGTCCTCCAACGACCACGGAGGCTTTATCCCCGTCTGACAGACGGGGAAACTGAGGCTCCGAGGTCCGTTAACTGCGTCCCGAGCACACGGGTAGGAAGTGGCGGGGCCCGGGTCAGAGTCGGGTCGGCTGGGGCCGGTGGTAGCCGTGTTCTCTCTCTCTGGGGAGCCACGTCTCATTGAGAGAACGAGCTGATGCGGCACAAGCAACCACAGTACCAGCCACCAGGACTGGCATCTTGACAGACGTGTGGAGAGAGCTGGGGGCCTGGGGGGCCCTCCTCACTGGGGTGCCCAGGAAAGGGCTCTCGGAGCGGGAGGCCCCAGACGTCTCAGGCAGGTGAATGGAGAGAGAAAGGCCAGGGGAATCTGCTGTGAGAGGAGCAGTGTTTGAGCGGAATGTTCTAGACTAATGACAATTACCCGCATCCTGTGGCTTTGGGGTGTCTTTCCTTCAGTTGACCTTCCTGAGCCACGAGCAGGGGGAGCGTGACTGTCTCCTCGGCTGGCTCTCAGCACAAGGACCAGCATTTTGGGTGCCCGCCCCATGCTGCAGGGGCATCCTCTCCAGATCCTCTCGCCAGGGGGCCCCCAGATGTCAGCAACGGCAGGGGGCCGGCTACGCCCACCCATGCCACCTTTCCCACCCGCCCTTCCACAGGGGTCAGAACTGCTGCGGGACCCTTCCCTGGGGGCTCAG
>NW_011890105.1:0-464 GCF_000151845.1 Pteropus vampyrus
CCAATACTAATCATACTTAAGATGCTTCTGTTGTTAGTAGGCGTTGCCCCACCAATAAATGTGGGGCCTTATAAATGAGGAAGATCCAGGATTCCTCTGGCTTTACGGAAGTGCGTGAGGGACGGACTTGCAAGCTGGGAACTTTAAAACAAGCAGAGAGCATCAGAGCGCCACAATAGAGAACCGAGAATAGTTACAAGCTGTTCTTTACTCCACAGCACACCATGCGAGGGACTCAAGGACTGTGCGGAAAACTTAATCCCTGGGGTGGAGGGTGGGAGGAAGGGCGTGGCTTTATGGAGCTGAAGTTTGAAGCGAGGCTTTAAATGAGTACAATATCCACCCACCTATTTGAAACCTAATCATTCTTTAAAGCCGGGGACAGAGGCCCCCTCTGCCATGAAGACACTCACTCGTCTGGCCCAGCCCGCATAGGGTCTACTCCTCCTTCGAGTCCCCAACAA
>NW_011890105.1:514-847 GCF_000151845.1 Pteropus vampyrus
ACTCGACAGTCTCCTCGGCCAGGTTTCCCCTTAATCCCTCATTTTCTGCTCTGAAATCTTTCCACGGCCCCTCTTACTGTCAGAGAAAGAATTCCGAGTTCTTCCTGCTACAGTCTCAGGTCCTCCGGCTCGGGCCCACCTCACCCTTCCGGCCGTGACTCGCTCTGCTTCCCCTCTTCGGTGTCCTCGCTTCGCGGAGGAACGATGTAGTCATGCTGTCCCCTCCGCCCAGAATGCCGCCCGGCCCTGCCACTGACCCACCGAGAGCCCCCGCGAAGCCCGAGCAGCTTCCAGACTTCGAGACCGCTCACGTTTGGATTGATTCTCTGCCCT
>NW_011890105.1:897-1181 GCF_000151845.1 Pteropus vampyrus
CAGAGGCCCCCTCTGCCATGAAGACACTCACTCGTCTGGCCCAGCCCGCATAGGGTCTACTCCTCCTTCGAGTCCCCAACAAACGTGTGTCGAGTTGGCCTTCCTTACACGCAAAGCTTAGGGCCTGTCTCTGCCTCTAAGGACAGGCCCTTCTAGGACATGGCCCTCCACAGGCTGTTTCGGCCACCTGACCAAGATGCTACTACTGAGATTTTAAAATGAGGAAACCGAGGCTCAGGTCGCAGGGGAGGCGCGGCGGTTCGGGTCACGGCGGGGAAGTGGGG
>NW_011890105.1:1231-3187 GCF_000151845.1 Pteropus vampyrus
CGAAGCCCGAGCAGCTTCCAGACTTCGAGACCGCTCACGTTTGGATTGATTCTCTGCCCTCTGGCTCAGCTTTCTGGCGAGGGCCCCTCAACAACAGTGTTATTTAAACAGCAGCCCCCCCAGGGGCTGCCCCGCCGAGCTCAAGGCCCAGGCCCAGCCGTGACCCCTCTCGTTCTCTCTCCCCCAAAGCCGCGGCCCTAGAAGCTTAGCCGCTTTCTCTCTGAAAGCCTTTTTCGGCCTTGTTTAATGGTGGTTGCTGTATACATATGTCTTACTAGATTGTAATCTCCTGGAGGAAAGGGACTGTCCTTACGAATTTTTGTATCCTCCCCGTGATGAATATGATCCGATGGCCCTCGGCATCCATTTCCATCTCCTTCTGTGTTTCTACATTCCCTCGGGGCTAGGGTTCTGGATGTGAATTATGTTTTACCTATGAGATGTTTTTGCATGATATTGATTGACAGGAGAGACCCAATACATGTTCAGTTGAATTTATTCCGAAGCCAGACTAATTTCTTCCGTCTGCCCACCTGTTCAACAAACAATTAATGAAGCCGCTGGACACCAGTGACCTGCTGTATGAGGCTGTATGCGGTTGAGTAAGATATGGTCTTACTCCCAGTTTGGTGGGGGAGCATGGAGTAGAGTATGTGACACATGACACACCAGAAACGAGTAGAGGAAGGAGTGCGGGGTGTCCAGGAGGGCTGCCCAGAGAGGTGACGTTTTGGGGACATGCAGAGGATGCCTAGGTTTTGCCGGGCAGAAAGGGGACGGGGTGTTCCAGGCTGTGCGATGGTGTGGTCAGAGGTAGAAATCGATGAAAGACCGGTGTGCTAAGACAAGACCAAGTCTTTGGCGTGGCCAGAATGTCGGATGCCCCCGGGCGGGCTGGGCAGGTCCTCTGAGTCAAATGACGAAGGGCCTATGTGCCGTGCTCAGGCAGGTGAACTTCATTTTAAAGTCTCTGGGAGCCACTGAAGGGAAGGGAGACATGGGAGGAGATTCCGGAGGGACTGGGGTGTGTGTGTGTGTGTGTGTGTGTGTGTGTGTGTGTGTGTGTGTGGAGACGGCGAGACTTAATGGCCGTGTGAACCTGGCGGGGAAGGAGCTGAAACCATCCTTAGAGAAATTCCCTTTGTCTCCTTGTTATATGTTTCCTATTGATTTTTATTTTTATTTTTTTTCAGTGCCCAGGAACTCAAAGAAGCAAGATCTTAGAAGTCTAGAAATGAGGCCTTGTTTTTGGGACACGGCCCACGGGTGAAGATGGCACAGCCCCACGGGGAAGAAAGAGAAGAGGCATCGAGGTCAGTGCTCACCAATCATTTATTGGGTCTTTTAATACAATTCCATAGGTTTTTCTCGCGAAGGGTTTTCAGGCCCCAGGAGCGATGGAGCATCAGAGTTGGCTCCTTGGACGCTGAAAACGGGTGACATCTGCTTTCCCTGTGTATCATGATCAGAAACCAGGAAGGCATGCAGCTGGCCTCAGTGCAGTCAGCTGTAGTGACGGCGGCTCGGTGGACCGTCCCTCTGGGAAGGGGTGGGCGCTGTGGACATCAGAGGTGCTCTCTGTAGCCGCTGGCTCTTGTAGCTGCCTCTCACTGCGTTTCATTTCAGTGTGGACTAGGAGGCTTGCAATTCTCCATGTATCAGCCGCTGGAGCCAAAGCCCACCAAAGCCCAGGCGTCCTGTCCTCAGGCTGTGATGTCTACCTTCAGAATACCTTGCCTGTTTCTGAACTTTTGGGAGAAGTTTTTACCTTACGACGACCCAACCATGTCCCATCTACATGGAGGGCAAATCAGGAAATGATTTAAATCCCCAAACTAATCAAAATTGGGATCTGATTATTTCACCCAATTTCCCACTCAGATTTCACCCAACCGTACACCCTAGCATTGCTGCTCAAAGAACTCAAATGCCCTGAAGATGAGTGCTAGTCCTCGG
>NW_011890105.1:3237-5753 GCF_000151845.1 Pteropus vampyrus
GCTGTGGACATCAGAGGTGCTCTCTGTAGCCGCTGGCTCTTGTAGCTGCCTCTCACTGCGTTTCATTTCAGTGTGGACTAGGAGGCTTGCAATTCTCCATGTATCAGCCGCTGGAGCCAAAGCCCACCAAAGCCCAGGCGTCCTGTCCTCAGGCTGTGATGTCTACCTTCAGAATACCTTGCCTGTTTCTGAACTTTTGGGAGAAGTTTTTACCTTACGACGACCCAACCATGTCCCATCTACATGGAGGGCAAATCAGGAAATGATTTAAATCCCCAAACTAATCAAAATTGGGATCTGATTATTTCACCCAATTTCCCACTCAGATTTCACCCAACCGTACACCCTAGCATTGCTGCTCAAAGAACTCAAATGCCCTGAAGATGAGTGCTAGTCCTCGGAAGCATCCTTGCAAGTAGATAGAGGGTAGAGGTGAGAAGGAGACATGCATTTTTTCCATCTCTTAAAGGGAGTAAATGTGAACTTGACTCACAGGCGTCTTCCTCGGCTTCCGGTCGCTTTACGCTGGTGCGTACAGCCTAGTACTGACGCGCCCTCTGCTCCTGTACGTACTCATAGAGGGGGTTCAGGGCAACCTCTGCCTTGGTTGGGTGCCTTCCGCCCTGTTCTCTTCTTTGGGGCCTCCCATTGCCTGGGGCTGGGTGGAGGGCAAGGTCACCGTACCTTCCCCGGGAGCCTTGGCTCTGGCCGTCCGTAGTCACGCCGGACTTCCCTCCGTTAGTGCAGTCCCGCTGGGTCCAGTGGGACTGCCTGTCCTGGGGCCCGTGACCTCTCTCTCTCTCCTCGTGGGTCTGCCTGTCCCATCTCTGATGGCTTTGCTGGTCCTCGTGGGTCTGCCTGTCCCGTTTCTGATGGCCCTGCTGGTCGTCATGGGTCTGCCTGTCCTGTCTCTGATGGCTCTGTTGGTTCTCATGGGTTTGCCTATCCCACCTCTGATGGCCTTGCTGGTCATCATGGGTTTGTCTGTCCTGTCTTTGATGGCTCTGCTGGTCGTCATGGGTTTGCCTGTCCCATCTCTGATGGCCTTGCTGGTCGTCATGGGTTTGCCTGTCCTGTCTCTGATGGCCTTGATGGTCGTCATGGGTTTGCCTGTCCCATCTCTGATGGCTCTGCTGGTCGTCATGGGTTTGCCTGTCCCATCTCTGATGGCTCTGCTCATCCTCATGGGTTTGCCTGTCCCGTCTCTGATGGCCTTGCTGGTCGTCATGGGTTTGCCTGTTCTGTCTCTGATGGCTCTGCTGGTCGTCATGGGTTTGCCTGTCCTGTCTCTGATGGCTCTGCTGGTCGTCATGGGTTTGCCTGTCCCGTCTCTGATGGCCTTGCTGGTCGTCATGGGTTTGCCTGTCCTGTCTCTGATGGCCTTGCTGGTCGTCATGGGTTTGCCTGTCCCATCTCTGATGGCTCTGCTGGTCGTCATGGGTCTGCCTGTCCTGTCTCTGATGGCTCTGCTGGTTGTCATGGGTTTGCCTGTCCCGTCTCTGATGGCCTTGCTGGTCATCATGGGTTTGCCTGTCCCATGTCTCACATGTGGTTTCCTGACCCTCAAGACTGTGTCTGCCCCAGCTTTGGTGGCCCTGCTCTTCATCTGCCTGGTGGCTCTGCCCCTCACCACGACTCTGCCTGGTCTGGGCCTGCCTGTGGCCTTGCTCTCTAGAGCATGATTGCTGGTCAGTCCCTCTGTGACAGTGTGGCCTTTCTTGCTGGATTTGTGCTACGAGTTTGTGTTGGTGGTGTTGGCTGTCCTCCTCAGGCCCCCAGGCCTGGTGGCTGTTCTGCTGCCCTTGTCTAGACTGGACTCTCTGTCCCTGATCTCGGTTCGCTTCCTGTCCCTGCGTCTGTTGGCTCAGTGGCCCTGGCCTTCCTGACCACTCGGCACGTGGATCTCTGCTTGTGTCTGCGCTCTCTCGGAAGCGCCTGTTCAGCCCGGTGTCCCCAGTCTCTGGTTGACTGCGCTGCGAGCCTGGGCCTTGTCTGTCTGTCTGGCCATACTGAGAGCTCAGGCCTTGTCTGTCTGTCTGGCCATAATGATAACTCTGGCCTTGTCTGTCTGTCTGGCCATACTGAGAGCTCAGGCCTTGTCTGTCTGTCTGGCCATACTGAGAGCTCAGGCCTTGTCTGTCTGTCTGGCCATAATGATAACTCTGGCCTTGTCTGTCTGTCTGGCCATGTTGAGAATCCAATTCTTGCCTGTCTCTGTGACCACAGCCTGATTCCTGACCCAGTCTCCCAGACTGACCATAATAAGAGCCTGATTCCTGTTGGTTTCTTTGGCTGGAACGAGACTCTCCCAGTTTTCCAGACTGGTCATCAAGAGAATCCTGAACTTGTCTCTCACACTGATTTAAGGCAAAGATATGTCCTTGTCCTTTGGACTGGTCACTGACAGATTTATGACTCAGTCTTTGACCAGAGCTGGAGTCCTGACCTCGCTTCTCAGACTGGCCACAGCGGGAGTCCCTGTCCTGTGTCCCAGACTGACCGTGGTGGGAGTCCCT
>NW_011890105.1:5803-6142 GCF_000151845.1 Pteropus vampyrus
AAGAGAATCCTGAACTTGTCTCTCACACTGATTTAAGGCAAAGATATGTCCTTGTCCTTTGGACTGGTCACTGACAGATTTATGACTCAGTCTTTGACCAGAGCTGGAGTCCTGACCTCGCTTCTCAGACTGGCCACAGCGGGAGTCCCTGTCCTGTGTCCCAGACTGACCGTGGTGGGAGTCCCTGTCCTGTGTCCTAGACTGACCGTGGCGGAAGTCCCTGTCCTGTGTCCCGGACTGACCACAGCGGGAGTCCCTGTCCTGTGTCCCAGACTGACCATGGTGGGAGTCCCTGTCCTGTGTCCTAGACTGACCGTGGTGGGAGTCCCTGTCCTGTGT
>NW_011890106.1:0-16085 GCF_000151845.1 Pteropus vampyrus
CCTAATCATAAATTACTTCTGACAAACTAGGTTCCCCAGGATGTGGGATCTCAGGAGTTCTTTAAGTACTGTTGGAGGTGTTGTGACATGCCACTCCTTCAACAGCCCCCAAAAAAGCAAAGTGGAGAATGTTATTTGAATAAGGAAAAATGGTACAGTCCTTTGGAAAATAGTTTGGCAGTTTTTTTTTTTTCACACACACTTCCCAGTTGACCCAGCGGTCCCACTCCCAGGAATTTAGCCAAGTGAATTAAAATTTTATGTTCACGCACAAAAAACTCTATGCAAATGTGTATAATAGCGCTAGTTATAATCACCAAAAACTTGGAAACAACCCAGATGTCTTTCTACAGAGAAATGGATTTTAAAAAAACAACTGTGGCACATTTGTAAGATGCATTACCAATCAGCAAACAAAAAGAAATGAACCATTGATTCACGCAACAGGGATGAATCTTAAATGCACTTTCTTAACAAGGCCAGACCGAGCAGGTTAGATGTTGTGTGATTCCCTTTACATGATATTCTAGAAAACAGATGATACACAGATCAATGGTTGTCAGAGGATGGGGGACAGAGTTTGAGTTCAAAGAGGTAGTGCAAAGGAATTTAGGGGTGATAGAACCCCTCTGCTTGGTACTGTGGTGGTAGATACATGACAAATGCATTGGCTTTTGTCAAATCCATAGAACCAAACACCCCAAAGAGCGAATTCTACTGTGTGCGAACCTAAAACTGAATTGCTCTTATACATTTTAGAAATCACAATCATGGGTCCATGGACTTCCCACCCCCCCCAACCCAAATCAATCATTTTGAAAGGATTTTTTTAGCAAAATTTTGAGATTGACAGCAATAATGGAAAGATTGTTAACTGGAGTATTTAAAAAAATAGAGGTATCACTTCTATATATAGAGATGCCATGATATAAATTATCTATGATAAGATCAGCTATTAGAAGACGTGATCTGCATTGTGCATCCACCACTGGTTTAAGTTTTGTATCTTATTACGATTGTTTATAAAATGTCTTTAATTGAAACTTATAGAATGTCGCTGTTTGTGAGAGACTATTTCTTTTGCCCTTTACTAGCAATTCTTCTTATAGCATAGTTTTTGAAAACAAGAGGTCTCTTTAGAATGAAACTATTATGCCACAGCAGAAAAGACTGCATGAGTATGAAAAGATGCTATTCTTCCAAGGATCGAGATATAGCATCAGTCCTTAGAAGATTAAAATTAAATGGGAAGGAATAATACCCTCCCCCAAGCACTCAAACCATTGATGAAATATTCACTTTCACTGCTCTTAAATCATCTAAAAAACTTTACAGAAGATGAAGAACATTACAATTCACTCTTTTGATTTCACATGATTATAAATAGAACATCATCTTCATTTGAAAAACTGTAACTACTTCTGTAGGCTATTACTTTCCTTCTAATAGTCCCTATCCGAATGTTCAAATGTACCCACCTGGTGATCCAAGTACGGTTTCCAGGGAAGATACGCTATTTTCAGAAATTGTATCACATTCTACCTTCTTTTCATGAGCATGTCCCTGTGGTCCATAGTTGTCAATCTCTATAACATCATCTTGATCCTAGGAATTTCCAAAAGAGAAGATGACATTTCAATTAGACAAAAAGATATATAAATAAGAGGAAACACAGGCAGAACAAACTTTGATGCATTTCACAGAACAGTTTCTAACATTGCTTCAATCAATTGAATACCTAACATAAAACTATCATGTAACATGTCCACGAAAAATATTGCTAGAAGATAAAACAAGCAGATTATGGGTGCCATATATTATACATTATGAAAATCTAGAAGAGAAACAGTATATACATGCTAAAAGCACAAGCATAATGAAGATGTGTGCCCATCAAAGGCCATGAAAAAAAAATGCCTTTCAGAGGTGTTAGCAGGATGCTGACCTGCTGGTTTAGAGAGGTGCGAGAGCTGTGAGAGAATAGTACTACCATTGACATGGCTATTTTTCCAGAGGTCCTACACATGCAGCCTAGGCTTAGAGCAAGGAAAGGCCAACTGGGGGGCTGCTACTCCATGTTTTTAATAGGGATTAAAGGTGAAAGTGTTATTAGCAGAAGTACCTTTATAATATGTACTAGCAAAGAGATGGAAATAGCCATGGAGAGCTTCTAGTGCAACCTTTCCATTTGATAGCATCAAAGAGGAGGTCGTATAGCAAGTTAGGAGCAGAGCGAGAGAGAATCCAGTGACATTCAAATCCAGTGCTCATTTCCCTAACCCTGGCCACCTATCTCAATTTAAGCCATTTGCTGCTTTAAACCATATACATCTATTTAGTGATCCACTGCCACTTCCTTAAAATAGGACCTTTTTTTGAATAGTCTGGGGCTCACTGCTTATGTGAAATTTAAATTCAATACCTGGTCTATCAGTGAAATCTTTTACATCTCTGCTAAAAGATTGTTAGTTTGCTTGCTTGCTTGTTTTGGATGAAATTAAGACAGACCCTTGCTGGTTTTTCTACAAGAAATCAGTTTGTTAGAGCCTATAAAACTCTTATGTTTTGTACAACTCTTCAGAGCACCTCTCTGCCAGATGGGATACTGCCTGATTCATAAATCACTCCATAAAGCCAATTAAATTCAGTTTAAATTTCTTTAACTGAATTTCTGTTATCTAACACTCTAAACACTAGGCACACTCTCATCTCAAGGCCTCATATTGGTTTTCCCTCTTCTTGAGTCTTCCGCTAGATATCTTCATGGCTACTTTTCTTAATTCCTTTAATTTTTGCTCATATTTCATACTGTATTCCCCTCACCTGTTGTATTCTCAACTCTTGTCATCCTTCTCTATTTCTTTTCGACAACTCTTCTCACCTTCTAATTTGTGATTTGTTTATTTAATATACTTATCTTCTTTCTCATCCATCTCCTCCTGCTTGAATGTAAGCTCTAGAGCAGGAATTTTTCAGTTTTTTTTAACTGATGTATCCACACACCCCCCCTCACCTAAAACAGTGTATGGTACAAAGTAGGTGTTAAACAAACATTTGTTCAATGAATGAATAAACGAACAAATTTGAAATGACCTTTAAAATAAATATATTTAAAATGTTCAAAAATATAAAGAATGAGAGGCCATAAAAGAAATAAGACAACATGGAAAAACAGAGAGCTTTAAAAATAGATTCTTTGCTGTGTGTTACGAAATATAGCTTTTGGGACCAGACAGGCCTGGGTTTGAATCCTGGCTCTACCACAATCTGTGTGACTTTGGGCAAGTTATTCAATGGCAAGAATCCAAAGATTCACTATCTGTAAAATTGGAATGATAATGCCTCATACAGTTCTTGTACAGTCAAGCACTTAGCCCAATCCTTGACGTATAAGTCCTCAATAAACTTTAGTTCTTATTATTATTTTAGCATAAATACTATGTCACTCCCTACCCCTAACTTGAGTTAAGGTTACTTTCTTAGACCACTTTTTGGACACTTCATAAGTATCTGCTAAGTAAGTGCCTATCAATATAGTAGTCGCAAAATCAGTAGATTACTCCCTCAGCTAGGTTTGTCTTGTCCTCCCAGTTAACACACAATTGGCCTGGGCAGAGTGCTTCTGAGTCTAATTTGTGCTCTGGCTCTCCTACCCCACCCAGCTTCCCGGTGCATATGCAAAGCTAACCCCTTCTGAAGGCTTGCCTGCTGCCTCCAGACACAATGGATTTGGGTGAAAAAGCAACTTGATAATGTAAAAGTTCCAGTTCTACCAAAATGCCTGTTTAGATTAAAATAAAGTATTTGGGACTGAGTCAATTAGGAAAAAATTGCTTTGGATTGGCATTGATGCTACTACATTTGCCATTGTTGTCCAATTGGTAAAGTGGTGGTTTTGTGGAAGGAACTTTATCCTCAATACATCATCTTGTTTAAAATTCCTTGCTGATTAACAGTTATTTTCAATAGAACATGCTTCTTTGAATACAGGGTTGTCTGTAGTAATAGAGGACAAGTCAAAATTTATTGATCCCTGGCAGGGGGCTGGTGTGCTTTGAGTGGTTTTCGTCGTTTCTTTTGCTTAGGTTTACTTGAGATCCTTAGATCTTTGGGTTTCTAGGATTCATCAAATGTGGAAAATTTCTGGCATTATTTCAAGTATTTTTTTTCTGTACTCCCCTCTACCCTTTCAGGACTTCATTTACATACATATTTGGACACGTGAAGTTTTTAACAGCTAATAGATACTCTTTTCATTTTTCCTGTTCTTTTAAAACTATTTTTCTCTTTGTGTTTAATTATGGATAATTTCTATTGCTTTGTGTTCAAATCCACTAACCTACTAAATCTACAATGTTTAACCCTGCCATCAATCTCACCCATTGTTGCGTTCGCTGCTCAGATTTTGACTTGAGATTCCCCCCACGTTCCATATGTCTACTTAAATGTTTGAACATATGTAATATAGTTTGATTGTTTTTAATATCCTTGTCCACTAATTCTAAAGTCTTTGTTTGTTCTGGACAGGTTTCTACTGGTTTTTCTCTTCAATAAGGGTCATATATCGCTGCTGCTTTGAATGCCTGATAATCTTTGGCTGAGTACCAAATATTTTTCATTTTTACCTTGTAGGTAGGGTATTGGATATTCTTGTATTCTGATAAACATGCCTCATCTTTGTTCTGGAATGTAGTTAAATTACTTGGAAAAGAGTTTGATCCTTTTTGATCTTTCCCTATGATTTGATAGTCAGAACCAGAGCACTAGTTAGCCTGAGGGTAATATTTCCCCACAACTAAGGCCAGACCTTTCTGTGTACTCTTATACCCCATGACCTGTGTATTAGGAAGCTATCCAGTGTGGCTGATAGAAACAGGAATTATTAGCAGTCTTGTATGAATGCTAGCACTTTTACCTCTAATCCTTTTGGATAGTTCTTTCCCCTCACAGATCCTTGGTATCTTCTCTTCATGCGGCCCTCTCCTCTCTGGTACTCTGCTAACCACCTTAGACTCCCTATACTCTCTTCTAAATCTCAATTCAGGCAGTCCCCTGGGATCCCTCTGTGTTCTCCCTCTTGGCCATATGGCCTGGAAACTTGCTACGGAGTAAGCTGTGACAATTGTAGGTCTTCACTCATTTCTCATCTCTTAAGAGTCTCTGTCCTTTGTTCCTTGATGTCCATTAATTTAAAAACTTATTTCATTTATTTTGCCTGTTTTATTTTTGGCTGTTTGGGGTTGAAAAGTTAATATTCACTTGTGCATCTAAATTTATGAGTGTCTATTATATGTGGCATGGCCTGTTTAAGGTATGTGGGGATATGATGATGAACAAGACAGCTCATGCTCTCACAGCTTAATTTTATTACAGGAATACAGATAATGTACTAATGAATGAGGTTCCTTTGAGCATTATTACATCCACATGAGGTAGCCTGGCAGATTATTGCCACTTCCATTTTACAGATGAAGAAACTGAGGTTCTCCATGGTAAAATAACTATCCCCAGGTTACATAATTGGTAAGTGGAAGAATCAGGAATGAAACCCTTATCTTCTGATGTCTAGGCCATCCATCTTTCACACTGCAGCACTGTCACCACTGCAGTGACCCAGCATAGCAGCTGTGTTACATGCACTCACAGAGAAGGCTTTCTCTGATGTTTTCTTCATTGAGGAGGTTTTCTGTGATATTATTTTTGTTCTTCTATACCTTTTTTCTTACAGTTTGATCTTATCTCCTAGATTAGATTCAGATCATTGGGGTTTCATTTTTCTATTAATGTGTATCCCTATAGGATTCTCTCTAGTAATAGCTGGTGAACGGGTAAATGAATGATACATTTGATGGCTTAGAAAGAGGATGGAGGACAATCTCAGTTAATTAAGGACTGGGTTCTGCTCTTGATGGGATGATGCAGTCTCACAAGTTTATTCACACAGCCTAATGCAGAAGACAGGTCAGTAAACTTTCATTTTGAAATGCACTCACAAGCCAAAAAATCCTTGAACAAAGTCTGGCATATATAATATTAATACATAACCTTACCCTTTTTCACGGTGCTTTTCCTGGTTACTTCCCATAACTGGCCTCCTCCCACCTGCCCCCCAACTTTTGTCTTTAGCCAAAGATGATATTTAAGGTGGTGGCTTGGGCCATTTGAAGGAGTTACTCAGTTTTCCTGAGCATCTCCTATGTATACAGGAGGTATCCATGTTATTAAATTTGTGTTTGTTTTTCTCCTGTTAATCTTTCTATTATAAGGGCATCTCAGCCAAGAATCTAGAAAGATTGAGGAAAAATTATTTTGCCTTTCTCACACTGAGAACTCCCATTAACTAAAGAATCCACATTATTGGGATAAGGGCTCAAGCTTCAAGTCTCTGATTGTCAATATACGTACATCCGGGGGAGCAGCAGCAGATTCAGCCCGCAGAGATTTCATTCTAGACTTTCTTCCACTTTGAGCACGTCTATAAATAGGTAAAAAGAGAGACAGTAAGTACATCTCACTTGCCATTTAAACCAAAATTTTCTGTAAATCAGTAAGGTTCAAATTAGGAAAAACAGTTTATTTTCTTAATATATAGCATCATCAATCTTTGGAGTGTCACTTTTCCTACAGAAAAATGTCATTCTGCATCATATCTATAAAATAAACCATCTGGACCTTCATTACAATGAAGTTTGCTGCAGGTCTCAATGCCTCTTTTTGACAGTGGTGAGCAAAGTAAGCTTAAAAAAAAAAGCCAAGGTATATCAGTAAATGTTCTTAATTGTTAAACCAACTGCAATTGCAAAAATGTCTTCAGGCCAAATTCAATTTTGTTTCCTGTAATTAGAGAAATTCTCCGTTCTCTGGCTCATTAACAATTTATTTCTATCAAAATTAGAATTTCGATGCCCAAGGTGAGAAGGCAGCTTCCTGGCACACTCCGTTCTAAATACTAGCTTACTTTTCACCAAATAAGTAGGAGATGCGAGAAAGAGAAAGCAAGAGAGACAGGAAGGAGGGAGAGAGAGAAAATATGAATGAATGAGAACATGTTTTTAATATTTAAATTACTTTCGAAGCCGTAAAAATTTCATAACTGATAAATATGAAAATGTATTTTGTGTTCGAGAGTCTTTCTTTTGCAGGACAAAGAGTGAAAAGCCCCTGAAAGGGAACAGAGTTTGCCACTCAAAAATATGCCTCTCTGGGATATTATTTTAAGCTGATAAAATATTTTTAAGAAAAGACTAGAGAAGAAACTCTGATCTTCCTCCTAATTCCCTGAAAGAATTTAAACAGAAGATCTGCTGCTCCAGGAAGGGGACTATCAGTATAGATAACTATAGTTTAACATGAACTGAAATAGACAGGGAGGAACCTAGCAAGGCTCATTTGATCAAAGTCCTCTCTGTGTCACCTTGTTAAAGATGGCCCAGCAAACATTTGTTTATCAAACATTTGCTTTTCCATCTCTATGGGAATTGCCTTCCTCTCCCTTTTAAGTCCCAAACCACAACCCCCCTTTCTCCCTAGCTCAAGATGTCAGATAAGCCTCAACTGCATGATTTGTCCTCAAGCCCCATGTCCTTATGGACCCCCGCCATGTACATACGTATTTAAATTTGGTCATTTTCTCCTGTTAATCTGTCTTATGTCATTTGAACTATTTGGCCAGCCAGAATAACTAAGATGGGAAGGGAGAAATTTTTCTCCTCCTGCACATCCCTGTTGCACTACAAAATGAGAAACTGGAGTCTGCTAACAAATATGATAAAAAGGAAGACATAAGCATAGCGACACAGTGCCAAAATGGTATCTGTGAAACCCTCCCAATTCATTCAGAATATAGAAAATTAACAGAATAACTGGGTTATTCTGCATAGTTTCCAGAAGGGAATACTGATCCAATGGAGAGAAATTTTCCATTCTCTGTATATCACAGGATCCAGTCAAAAAATACATTAAACTTACATCATTTATTTATAATCGTAGACAATTAAGAAGAGTTTCAAAAGATATTTTGGATATCAAAATATACATTTAAGAAGTATTGATTTAAATAGCATAAAACAACCAGTAAATGAGTTAATTCAGTTATTTGTGTGTATGATGGTGCTATAAAATATCTTATATGTATTTCTTACTGGTTTGACTTTCAACACCAAGTGACCGAGATATAAACAGAGTTACTTATAAGTTTGCCCCAATATCATTTAAAAATAAAATTCCTAAAAGATTATCATCTTTAATTTTTTTCAGTCTTTGACTAAATTTATAAGCCAGTTTAGTCTAAGAGAACATTTCCTTAGTAAGTGTTGATACTTCTTCAAGGTTATTCTTCACTTTCTGTTCTTTATATTATCACCTTTGCAGACCACTGTGGACAAAACCAGCAGTAACCTCAGAGAGATCTGATCATAAATTCCTACTGGGCAGGTCATGGTGGGTAGTCATGCCCCATGCATATAACTTCTTTAGTAAGAGGTTAATCTTTGCCTTAAGCAAGCCCTGTCCATTGTTTCTGTGCATTTAGGTTAATACACCTTTGAAATGCCTTTTTCAGACCCCTTGGAAGCTTTAACCACCTTAGAGAGAGCACACAATCTTGTTAAGTATCCTGTAATCCAATCCGTGCCTTGCTTCCTCCCACCTTCATTTTATCTTCCTTATGTTCCCTCCTTAATTCCAAACACATAAAAGAAACTGCAAACTGTCATTCTCGGAAGTATTTTTCTCTGTTGAGATCTTGCTTCCAGGTGTAGCCTCTGTTTGGTCCAAAGAAACTCTAAGAAACGCATAAAATTTTCCTACAGCTTTGGATGTTTTTATGTTGACACCATATTTTCTCCTTTGGTTTCAACTAGGAGTAACTGACATCTCTAGCTCCAGACCACTCCCTGAGCTAGACTCATAGATCCAACTGCCTTTAGAACATGTAATCTGGATGTCTAACAGATACCTCAATTCAACATGGTCCAATCAACTCCTTCTCATCGTCCTCCTCTCCCTCCTCCAGTATCTCCTATCTTGGTGAAAACTGCTGCCCTCTATCCAGTCATTCAAGACTGAAACTTGCATGTCATCTTTGACTCCTCCCTCATTCAGTTCTCTTCTGTTCTAGATGAAAGTTCATTACTTTCTGTTCACCTTTTCTACCTGGTGAATTTCTTGAAGACAGTGCACATGCTTGGAATCCCTTGTATCCCCAGCGCTTCACACAATGAAGAATACTTACTAGGTTTTTCATGAATATTTGCTGAGTGAATAAAGGAATAAACAAACTGACCAGTGGATTCAATTAAAATATTTGCACATCCCTTACTCCTCCTCCTCTTGGCTTGACATCATTATTTTCAAGGATAAGCTGAGGCTTCTATCTGTTCCTTAAAAGCAATTAAGTTACTCCATTTGGGCTTCTAAATAGGAAATAGCTATACCTGAGATAAACAGCATGTGAATGAATGTCCAATATGGTAGCCACTAACCACATGTAGATAAATTAAAATCAAAATTAAATAAAATTTAAAATTTAGTTCTTCAGTCATAGCAGCCACATTTCAAGTGTTCAGTAGCTACATGTGGCTAGTGGCTGCTGTATTAAGAGTAGCTTAAAGAGCATTTATGTCATCATTGAAAGTTCCAGTTGGCAGTGCTGTATCAAAGGATTCAGTGAGTTGTACTGGACAAGACGCTGACAACGAAACATTGTGAGACTGCTATATTATGCTTTAAGTCCACCGGCTTGGGTATAGAGAAAGTAAAATAAAGAAAAGTTTTCCAAATTCTTCTGTAAATTTATATTTCATGCTTCTCTATAAGTCAATATAGATGGCAAATATTTAACTTAGAATGTACAAGTAACAAATAAGTACATACATCGTTAATGAAAAGCTGCAGGAGTATTTCATACCTAACTAGTCCATGCATGTAAATAATAAATTCAGGCTCAGGATATGATGTGCAACAGGTTTGCAGTCACACTCATTACTGGCCTTTTGTTAGGAACAGATACAAACAGAACTTTCTTTTTCCAAATTGCATCAGTTAACTTTCAAAAAAAAAAAAAAGAACATATCAAAAAACTTTTTGCTAGTTATATTTACATCGAAGGACACCTTCTAATTTTACAAAGTACCTCTGTCTCATTATGTAAAATCTCAAAATGTTATTCTTCAATTGGGCCCTTAATGTTTTTTACTCTCTCTGCATTTTAAATCTTTTCCCAAGAATTGATATTCATTGGTAAAGTACTCAGCATGGATGAATTACTTTAATGAAAGGTTATTTTTAGCTGAAAAAAAGCATCTACTTCTACTTGCTATATAAATGAAACTGTAGATATGAAAAAGATATCAAACGAATA
This sequence comes from Pteropus vampyrus, assembly GCF_000151845.1. NCBI lineage: Eukaryota > Metazoa > Chordata > Mammalia > Chiroptera > Pteropodidae > Pteropus > Pteropus vampyrus. The sequence goes on from NW_011890106.1 coordinate 10,361, forward strand.
CTGTCCTTTCATATGTCAATGAAGTACAAACTAAGGTGTTTTTTGAACAGTTGTGGCAGAGAGTCAAGAAACTGATGACAGTAAAAATATAATCCTAAATACCTCTCCTTGTTTAACTCACAGCTGAGATGATCTAATGTGAAGTGATGGAAGGAAGAAAAACCAGATTTTCCTCTTGGTTATAGGTTGTGACCAAAGTTTAAGGAGCTAATTTTTAAGATTACTCTAGCTAAAGCTAGTCCATAGGTTAACAGAGGAAGCCCACTACCACCCCATTTGAAACGTAAATTCTTGGATCAAGTTGCAGGCATCCTTTCCTCCATGACTAACTGCATCTCAGCCATCTCTGACAAGTGGATTAGTACCAGCATCTCCAGAACCTACCTACCCTCAAGAGTCGCTATATTCTTATATGGTTCACTAGGGATCATACCTAAAACAGCCTCCTATTTTCCCTAGGCCACACCATTGTGTCCAGCATTACAGAGCTGAAATGGAAGGTAGACAGAATTTGGGGTGTTTAAAGTGAGATTCATAATACATATCTTGTAGGGTTCTTGTAAAGAGAAAATAATATTTGGAAAAAGTGCTCTGTAATCTGTACAGTCCAACGCGATCATCTCAAGTGCCCTCATTAACCATTCTTCTTTGACAGTTCCAATCCTCTAAGTATCTTCTCCACTTAAATATATGATTTGAGATGTATAATACTGTGATTTGCTTTTAAATGGTTCTTTTGCGATTTTAATGCCCTCTCCTGTAAAATGTCTTCCTCGAAGATGAGTTCTGCATACACTATCATTTCTCTATTCCTTCAGAGCCAAGCAACAAACTCTCCAGTGTTGAAATAAGTATTCTGGGAGACCAAGATTTGCTATTGTTATAGATCACCTAGACCAATATGCTCTGTGTTTGGGGGCGGGGGCAGGTGAGAGGGGTATTGTATGGCTACAAGGCTCAGCATACAATGCACGCTTGTAAATATCCCATTGAATGAATTTGCAAACTGATCCCTCCTGTTAATAAAAAAAAAAAATCACAGGTCCCAAATGGTGTCACTCATGGTAAAATCCCATGATACAAAACCCAGATTTAATATCTGATCTAACTGCAGTTTCAACTTCTCTCAGAAACATAATCATATTCAACCAGTATAGAATTTTCTGTTCAAGTACCAGAAGAGTAATCTGTCACATGAGCCCTAGTCACCCCCTACAGAAAGCAGCAGCAATCGGCATGATAAAAACACTTCCCATTCTCTTCACCCAAAGCAAAGGTATCCAAGGCCCAAAAACATTCCTTCCTTTTTTGTTAATAGCTCCCTTGCTCCAGTCTTCTTCCTATAAAAAACTTCTATTTTGTACAACCACTCCAAGCACACCCTCTGGTTCATTAATTGGGAAGCATCCCATTTAGCAATCACTTAATTAAAACCAATTAGATCTTTAAATTTACTGGGCTATATTGTTTCTTTAACATGTTAAAATGTTCCAATCTTTTATAGTCATATCACAAGCTAAGCTATGAACATCCGAAACAGAATTAACTACAAATGAGTATGAAGTATTACTAACTCTGCAATAGTTTGTACACATTACTATGCTGTCCATTCTTTACCAAAAGAATGTAAATGTGTCCCATTACTGGCTCCTGCTTAGCTTCCCTTTTGGAAAGACTTTGCTTTTTTTTAAGGATTGAAGAAGGCCAATTCAACAAGTCGATTTATTAACATAAAATATGCCAAAAGCCAACTTGCCAATAGACCATTTGACTGAATGGCCTACGAATCAAAAGGTTTGTAGATGGTTTGTAGATGAAAAAGCGATTGTGGTTCTAGAAAACATAACCTCACAAGGTGATCTGATCATAAATTCCTAACCTGCAGGTCAATGGTGGGCAGTCACACCAAAGGCATATAACTTCTTTAGTAAGAGGTTAATCTTTTCCTTAAGCCAGCTCTGTCCTTTGTTTCTGTGCATCTAGGTTAACACACCTTTGAAATGCCTCTTTTCAGAGCCCTCTGAAGCAATAGTACCCTTAAGAGAGCACAGAATCTTGTTAACTATCCTGTAATCCAATCGTCACCAGTTTTTCTCCCACCTTCATTTATCTTCCTCAGTTCCCTCCTTAATTTCAAATGTATAAAAGCTGCTGCAAACTGCCATTCTGAGAAGCATTTTCTCAATCGGTTGAGATCTTGCTTCGAGGAATATACTGTATTTGGCTCAAATAAACTTTTATAAAAATTTTCTACAGGTTCAGACATTCTTACATCAACAGGATCTGTTTGCCAAATTGGTCAAATATACCGATTTACTAAAAATCTGCTTCTGATGGTGATACAACCAGCACTGTGGCACGAGAGGAATCTCCAATTCTCTCCCCTTGAAGTTACACATTAGACAGCTATAACTCAACAAAAATATTTCCTGCTCAACACAAAAACACATCTGAGAGATCTATCCACTGAGACATATGAAGGTGGGCAAATCTAAGTGAACAGGGGAGATGAGATGGGGTAGGAGGAAGGACAGAGATGGAAGCTATGGGAAGTCTGGCACTCAACACAGCCCCAGAGGATGTGATAGCAGTGAAGGGTCAGCTGCAACCCCCACTGAGCAAACCAGAGGGGCAGAGATAGCAATGAGACCTGAGCAGCCGGCACATGTTGAGGCAGGGCCTAGGTCAGGGACAGAGAAGTGGTTCAAAGGGTCACAGTACTCTACTGCTTGCCATCATGAGACAAAAGATTCCACAGATGTGAGAACCCACCCATCCTTTCCCCCTGTGCCCTGCCCTGCAGTAAAGTCCTCACTTGGCAGATCATGAAAAGGCTGAAAAAAATTTTCCAGCCTAAGTCGTCTGCACTCATTGGGGATAAATCCACTAGGAAGAGAAGAGCCACGGATGTGCAAACTCGCTCCCCCTCACCCACCATGGCTGTGCAGCTTACTAGAGGCAGCTGAGTCAACTCAGTGTGGTTCTACCAGTGGCTTCTGGCTACAGGAAGGTGGTACTGGGAAAACACAGGTCAACCTGGGAGCACCAAAATATATAAAGCAACTACTAACAGAACTAAAGGGAGAAACTGAAAAATACAATTATAGTAGAGGGCTTAAATACCACATTTACAGCAATGGACAGATCACCCAAACAATAAAGAATATCAATAAAGAAATGTCAGCCTTAAATGACACATTAGACCAACTGGACATAATCGAAATTTATAGTTTTCATCCCAGAATACTAGAACATACATTCTCTATTGCACATGGAACATTCTCAAGGACAGACCATACGTTGGGGTACAAAAATAGCCTTGACAAATTTAAGAAGATTGAAATCGTACCAAGTATATTCTCTGACCACAATGCTTTGAAATTGGAAATTGACTGCAAAAATAAATCAGGAAAAACCATAAATATGTGAAGATTCAAAAATTCAAAACACACTACTAAATTAGACTGTGTTAAAAAAAGAAATGAGATCAAAAGATACATAGAGACAAATGATACTGACAATATGGCATACCAAAATTTGGGGGATGCAGCAAAACGGTTAATATGCGGCAAGTTTATAACATTACGGGTCTACCTTAAGAAACAAGAAAAATCTCAAACTAAGGAGAGGAAGCATCTGAAAGGGTTCAGGAGAAAGGGCTTGCAGAAATGACCAACTGAGCCAGTTAAAGTCCATTCCTAACTGCCCTCTCTCCCCCACCTCAAGGACTCTCCAGCTCACATCTGTTGATTCATAGTTTGCTATCCAACTAATGTTCTTATCTCTGTACCTGTGTAGGAATAACAGAACTGTGTAAAACTGCTTGTTATGTTACAATTAGAGCTTAGCCTTTGGATAGGAATCCGCTGAGAAGGTACTAGCATCAATAAGTGCTACTTTCTGCTTATAGCCTCAGTGTCTCCTCTCTCTGAGAACCCTATTAACAGTGTTGATAACGCCAAGGTCGCGGCTTCTACAAGGCAAAATGACTTGTAAATAGATAAGACCAATGGTCTGGAAATTCCTCCTTCCTTGCAGCCCCGCATCCGAAGCTCCCCCTCCCATCCTAAGTCATGAAGCACATGTGAAATCTCAGACAAAGGATTCGTGTGCCCCTTGCGTGGACACTGCAGAGGTATAGAAGCTGTAAGAAATCTAACCAAGATAAGATCGTGCTTTGGGTCTGTTGAATGCCCCACGCTCTCTGCCGGTATTAAATTCTCTTCCCTCTAACAAAGTCGGTTGAGTGTCCAAATTCCTCCATCGGGTGTCACTTCCTGCAACAAAACAACCTAACATTTTTTGTTAAAAAACTAGAAAACAAAAAACAAAGCCTTAAATCAGTAGAAGGAAGGAAATAATAAAAATTAGAGAAGAATTAAATGAAATAAAGAACAAAAAGACAATAGAAAAGAAATGAATGCAATAAAAAGCTGGCTCTTTGAAAAGATTAATAAATAATGTCCTTGCTTCAGCAGCACATATAGTGAAACGATTAATAAAAAAAATTGACAAATCTATGGCTAGACTCATTAAGGAAAAAAGAGAAAAATCATCAAATTTGCGTGGAACTACAAAAGAATCCGAATAGCCAAAGCAACCCTGAGGAAAAAAACAAAAAACAAAAAAACAAGCTTGAGTTATCACAATCCCTGACTTCAAATTATACAACAAAGCTACAACAATCAAATCATTATGGTACTGGCAGAAAAACAGACACACAGACCAACAGAGAATAACTAAGAACCCAGAAATAATAGAAACCCTCTTCAAATAAATGGTGCTGGGAAAATTGGAACGCCACATGCAAAAGAATGAAACCAGAGTGCTATTTGACACCTTACACTAAAATTAATTAAAAATGGCTCAAAGACCAAAATATAAGACCTGAAACAATAAAATACATAGATGAAAACGTAAACTTTTGGACCTTGGTATCAGAGAGGATTTTATGAATTTGACCACAAAGGCAAGGGAAGTAAAAGCAAAAATAAATGAATGGGACTATATCAACCTAAAAGTCTCCTGCACAGCAAAATAAATCACTGACAAAACAAAAAGTCAACCAACTGAATGGGAGAAGATATTTGCAAATAATACATTCTATAACGGGCTAACATCTAAAATATATAAAGAACTCATACAACTCAACAACAACAACAACAGCAACTAAAATAAAGAATCCTATTAAAAAAATAGGCAGAGGACCTGAACACTTTTCCCAAGAAGACATACAAATGGCCAACAGACATATGAAAACATGCTCAACATCGCTAGTTGTTAGGGAAATGTACATCAAACCACAATGAGATACCATCTGACACCTGTTAGAATAGCTATAATCAACAGGACAAGTAATAACAGATGTTGGAGAGGATGCAGAGAAAAAGCAACCCTCATACACTGCTGGTGGGACTGTAAACTGGCACAGCCACTATGGAAAACAGTATGGAGGTTCCTCAAAAAACTAAGAATAGAATTCCCATATGACCCAGAAATCCCTCTTCTGGGTACCTACTTGGAAAATTTGAAAACATTTATTTGTCAGGATATTTGCACCCCGATGTTCCTTGCAGCATTACTCACAGTGACCAAGACATGGAAACAACTGATGTGTCCGACGATAGATGACTAGATAAAGAAGCTGTGGTACATATATAATAATGGAATACTACTCGGGCAGGATGAAATACTGCCATTGTGACAACATAGATGGATCTTGAGA